>NC_084852.1:42486798-42712996 GCF_951802175.1 Populus nigra | reverse complement strand
ATATTTTAAAAGTATTTTGAAAGTATCATAATAATTATTTAAAAATATATTAAAATAATTTTTAAATTTTTAAAATTATTTTTAACATTAATATATCCAAAATAATAATTAAATAAATTAAATTAAAATAATAACTTTAACAAGGTCATGGATTCCAAACATGACTTTGGCATAGTCGAAGTGAAATATTTTAATGTCTAAAGAGCGGTTGTTTGAAATTTAGTTACAATATACATCTCACAATTTTTTAAAAATTTATTTTTTTATATTTTTTTATTGTTTTAATATATTGATATTAAAAATAATTTTTTAAAAAATAAAAAAATATTATTTTAATATATTTCTAAACAAAAAATACTTTAAAAAATAACCACTATCATACTACACATATACCAATTTTCATCAAATTAAACTATTTTAAAATTGTGCTGGATTGAAAACATACACCAACTTTCACTAGTTAAAGAGCCCCTCAAGGAATTGTTTAAAGAAATTATACTTCTAAATATTATTTTGACACATTTTAGTATAAAAAATATTTTAAAAAATAATCCTAACTATATTTTCAAACAAATTTTTACAAGGACAGGATCGACTGATAATTCTTACTATGGGTCTCATATTTTTAGGAAAGATGACAACTCATAATATATTTAATAATTTTTTTCTCTGATCAATTCTTAATTCATCACCACGTCTGTGTATTAAAAGAATGTCAATGGGCTCAATCTATCTTTATATAATAAAAAATAGTCATGTTAATGGGCTCACTATATTATTATATAATAAAAACTAGTCATGAGCAGATTTTTGGTTAAAAATCTTGTCAAAATAATAAATTAGAAACTTAGTATATTTAAAAATAAAATGGGTTGAATTAGAGATATAAGGATGAATTTTAGAATTACCTTTGTTATATATAAGGATAGCATGAGCCACTGCCTTAAAAAATAGATGGATTATCGATTTAAATTTTTTATTTTACTAAAAAATAATATTTTTATGTTTTGGATCGTTTTGATGCGTTGATTTGAAAAATAATTTTTTAAAAATAAAAAAAATATTATTTTAATGCATTTCAACATAAAAAATACTTTAAAAATAACCAAAACCACACTTCTAAATAAATACTAATTATATTTAAAGATAAAATAAGTTGAAGAAAAAATATAAAAATAAATTTGATATATACATAAGGACAACTTGAGCCATTGCCCCTGAAAAAAAGAAAAAGGAAAGTATAGATAAGTACGTTTTTTAAGATAAATGGCCAATAAATTATATAATATCCAATAAATTCAGTTTTTAAGTTTTTCTTTCGAATAAGTTCATATCTTCAAATAGTTTTCTCCACAGTCCTTAAAATACATTTAAAGACTTGTTATTCATCTTTTTTTAAAAAAGTACTTCACGAAAAGTTTTATTATGTCACCTTTTTAATTTATGTTTTTTGCCTAAAACATTTCCTCTTATTTTTTAAAAAGTTAAGGATTTATTGTTGTACAATTTAATTCTTGTTAGTATTTATAATTCTTAGAGAAGGTTTAAGGCACCTCAGTATGCCAATGATCTATAGAACTTTTTATTTTTAAAAACAAGATTTACAAAGATGAAGGATTATATTTTCTATTTTACTTTCCTAATTTGATGTGATATAACAAAGAAAAATCAATTAATATATAATTTTTTAAGTCTATAAAAAGGTTAATATAGATAACACAATTAAATATCTTAGAATATCAACATAGAATTTATTGATCATTTGGATTTTAAAAATGAATTTATGTGTGCTTTTATAAAAAGAAACATGATTTTTCTTACAAAACAGGGTGAGCACACTAACAAGCCAGTTAGGCAATTTCTACTATTTGAACTGATTTTCAATCTATTATTCCCTAAGAAAATTGACTTTACAAATAAAAATTAAACTTAAATTGAGTTTCTTTTTAACCACTGAACAAGTATCTAGAATTTTAATGTCGACTAGTCTTATTCCCATTGTTTAGGTAATTTAAGTTTTTGGTGTAATATAATGGATAATATTGTAAAATTAAGTTTGCTGAATGAGTAAAGGGAAATTATGCAGTATCATTCATTGATACTGAAAGCTAGAAAATAAAATGTAAGTAACTGAAAGCTAGAAAATAAGACGATATCTATTCCCACAATTAACAGCACTTAATAATCGGGGGTTTCCTAATGAATAAGAAAAAACCAACAGTCTTCCTAACTGATAGGAATTTATTGAATTACAAAAAACAACTAAAATCTTAACACTCTCCCTTAAACTGAATGCTATCTATACAGTCAGTTTAAAAAAAGGAGTTGAACATACTCCAAGTAATCCACGCAACTTCTCAAATGCTTTCAGCTTTAGAGATTTAGTCAGGATATCTGCAACTTGGTCTTCACTTCAACAATAAACCAGATCAATGATTTTTTCAGTTACAAGATTATGAAGAAAATGATACCTCACATTTATATGTTTACTTCTTCCATGTAAAACTGGATTCCTGGAGAGTTTGATAGTTGAACTATTATCACAATGAATCACGGTAGGCTCATGTTGATAAAACTGTAATTCTTCAAGAATCCTTCTCAACCAAATTGCTTGACATGCAGAAGTCATTGCAGCTACGAACTTTGCTTCAGTTGTGGACAGTGTAACAACTTGTTGCTTCTTTGATGCCCATGATATAGCACCCGAACCCATCATAAACACATGGCCTGATGTACTTCACCTATCGTCTAAATCACCAGCATAATTGCTGTCAGTGAAACCAGACAGAATAGATCCTTCATTTTTCTTGTACAAAATACCGAAATCTGTGGTTCCTTTCAAGTAACGAAACACTCTTTTAGCAGCTTTGAGATGCAGCTCTGTTGGTTTTTCCATATACCTGCTAATCAGACACAATGCATACATAAAATCAGGTCAGGTGGCTATCAAATACATTAAACTTCCAACAATTTGTTTGAAGTAAGTACTAACAACCCTTTCTCCATCAAGATCTCTTGAGAGCTTCAATCCTGGTTCAGTTGGAGTCCCAACTGGATTACAATTCTCCATGTGAAACCTTTCCAAAACCTCTTGAGCATATTTCTTTTGCCCAATAAAGAATCCGGTAGCTGTTTGTGCTACTTCTATACTAAGAAAATATTTCATTTTTCTCATATCAGTCATGTCAAAATCAGCCATTATAGAATTCTTAAAAGCAACAAACATAGCCTCATCATTGCCTGTGAAAATAAAATCATCAACATATATGCAAACTATCCGAATTTTACCTCCTTCTCTAGACTTGATGAATAGAGTGTGCTCATATAGACATTTGTTGAAACCTGCTTTTTCAAAGTATGCTTCAATACAACTGTACTAGGCTCGAGGTGCCTATTTTAGTCCATATAAAGCCTTCTTCAATTTATAAACCTTATGTTCATCACCTTTTATCACATAACTGAGGGGCTGTTCAATGTAAACTTGCTCAATTAGTTCACCATTAAGGAAGGCCGATTTCACATCAAGTTGGAAAATAGGCCATGAGTTTTGTGCAGCTAATGAAACAACCAGCCGAATTGTATCTTGTCTTGCAACAGGTGCAAAAATCTCTTGATAATCAACTCTATACTCTTGATTGTAGCCTTTCACAACTAGCCTTTTCAAAGTATGCTTCTATACAACTGTACCACTTCATACTTTTATCATCAAGCTTTGTTCTCCTTTTATCTGGAACATGTGCATATGCTATACACCCGAAGATTCTGAAGTGATTAACTGATGGCTTGACTTTACTCCAAGCTTCTTGTGGCGTTATGTTTTTTTACAGCGAGGGTAGGACTTCGGTTGAGTACATGAACACTCCAATTGATTGCTTCTGGCCAAAAAGTCTTTGGAATACTTTTTTTTACCAACATGCTTCGTACCATGTTCATAATCGTCTGATTCTTTCTTTCTGCCACGCCATTTGTTGTGATGTGTATGCAGCGGTAAGTTGCCTGCGTATTCCATGTAATTCATAAAAACTTGCAAAATTATATGAGTTAAATTCACCACCGCGATCCGTATGAAGGGTCTGAATATACTTGCCAAATTCCTTTTCGACACGAGCCTTAAAGCTTTTAAAAATAATAAAAGCTTCAGATTTATCTTGCAAGAAGTAAACCCATGTTTTTCGACTATAATCATCAATAAAGGTAATGAAGTACCTTTTGTTTCCATTCGATGTTGGATTGATTGGTCCACAAATGTCTGAATGAACCAACTATAAGATTTGCTCAGCTCTCCATGCTTTTCCTTGAGGGAAAGAATCACGATGTTGTTTACCAACAATACAATCTTCACACATTTCTGTGGGACAATTAATTTTAGGTAGTCTTTCCATCATGTTTTTCTCATGTAAGGTTTTCAAGCCTTTGAAACTCAAATGACCATAACGAAGATGCCACAACCATGTTGAATCTTGCACTTTTATTGAGAGACACTTCTGGATGTCATCCTGAATGTGCAGAGGGAACATACGATTGGTTGTCATTTTTGCTTCTACTATTAGGCCCTTCTCTGGATGATGAATTTGACATCGACTTTGTTGGATGATGATGATATAACCCCTCTCTTGCAGTTGGCCCATACTGATGAGATTACTTTTCAAATTTGGGACATAATTACATGAATATTTACCATCAAGTCAGGTCATATTATGAGTAAGGCTAATTATGATAGCATCATCGAATGAGTAAAAAACATTTTACCTAAAGGGAATAGGTTAGAAGAGAACTTTTATATGCCATAAAATCAATGATGAAACCCTTTGGTCTAGGATACCTAAAAATTTATATGTGCCTAAATGTTTTCATGTTATACTATGGTGAAGATGTAAATTTAACCGATTACAAAATCTGTGGGCATGCTCGGTATAAACTTAAAAAATAAAAGAATGTGCCAGAGTCTTTTAGCCTTAAGATTTGTCCAAAAATTCTTTTTGGTCTTTTTAATTTGATAAGATCTATTTTATTCATATTTAAGTTTATGAGTTTGAAGAGGGAGAGAGAGTTGCTAAAAAATAACATAGAAAAGAGAAAGAGATCGGTTGGTTAGATTTCGTTGATAAAAATGATGAAATTTGGTGTCAGAGTGTTGTTCTTAACATTACAAATGTGATTGAGGTGTTTTGGGGCTTTCATGTTGCTAGAAAAGATAGATTAGGGTTGAAGGAGGTTTTTTTTCCTCAAGTTGATTTTATGTCTTTTTTTTTTACTGATTTGGGGTTTTTTTGGGCAAGGGGATTGGTATTTTAGGTTTTAAGGTGTTTCTAGGTGAAAGTGGGTTAAGAGTTGAGTTTTTAGATAAGAAAAATTATCTAGCTCGATTTTTTAACACCTCTATGATGGTCACAAGTATAGTTATGAAACAGGCCTAGCTTGAAAGTTTAATTGTAGACCCGAGTAACTTGAGGGCATGGTCGAGTTTCAAATCACAAAAAATCAGGCATGCAATTGGCTTGGGCGACCTGTTGGGTCAAACCAAAAACTGAGTGACCCGACGTAACCCTGGTGAGACCCAATTTTTTTTTACAATTTTTTTTATTTTTTAATAAATCCAAAACTTGTAAAATTAATCTATGAATATTTAGTCTTACATATCTTTTTTCTTATAGCTTACATCCATATATAATGTTTATTAACTTTTCAATGTGAGATTGTGAGATAACTATACTACACTTTACTCTCTTTTTTATAACCTACTTCCACATGCATTGTTTCTTAATTTTTTGATGTGGGATAGATAAACTACATTTAACATTTATTTTTTTATAGCTCATAACCACATGAATTGCTTCTTAATTTCTCCATACGGTATAACTATATATAGTTTACATTCATATGAATTGTTTCTTAAGTTTTGATGTGGGATAAATATATTACACTTTATTTTTTTATAGCTCGCATCCACGTGAATTATTTCTTAATTTTTTAATATGGGATAACTATACTACACTTCACATTTGTTTTTTTAAAAGCCTACATCCACATTCATTATTTCAAAACTTTTCTATGTGGGATATTAAAACCCCAAACATAATTTGAAATGCCAAGATATTTCATTTTTTTCTATTAAAACCTCGATATCTATATTTGGACATTACAAATGTTGTTTTATAAATTCTTATTAGCTTATACTATTATTTTTTATTGTATATTTTTCCTTTTTTTTGTGAGCGTTTGTTTTTAGGAAATTTCAAAGTTTTTTAAATTATATTTATTTTTCTCAAAATAGTTTAATCATCAAACCAAAATATCAAACAAAACATTATAAAATGATGACTAGGTTCAATAAATAAAGAATGTTTATATGTTGAATAATCAGTTAATCTCTTAATTCTAACAATTTGATCCATTCTTCTTAGCCAAGATAATTTATAGCTTGTACTCGATGCTTAGTAAACAAAGGTGGCTGATACTTGTAAAATATATCTTTTTGTAGATTTAAGAACTTTTAGATGGTTAAGTATTTTTTTAGATAAAAAAAATGCAATGATGTTTTAGAGAGATAGACTGTTAAAATATATATGCTATTGTGAACCTGAAGTTTAAAGAATTTATTGTGTATTTATAATCCATGAGTTTTGTTTTTTTATGGAGAGGAGGGGTTAAAATGTAATTTTACCTTGATAGTTTTAATGAAGAGAAAATATCTCTGATATATATATTAATGAGAAATAAATATCTCTTACACACATATAAATTTGATATTTTATATGTAAAGACCTTGTAAGAATTTTTGGTACAATGAGTATGTCAAATTTTCTTTGTATAAGAAGAGGGATGGAAACCCTGGGTATATATTAAGGAGCCCGTGTGTGGGGGTATACACCATGCTTGAAAAAAAATTTTCTAAGCATGTTGTAAACCCTTAGATAAAAATCTTATATTGAAGTAAAAAAAGAAAATTAGAGTGATGAATTAAAGTGGTAAATATGGTTAAAGAAATATTAGAGCCATTGTATCAATCAAAGATATGATGGGGTCAATATAAAGAAAATAAGATAAAATATGAGGGGTTAATATGGAAATTAAGAAAACATGAGGGGCTAATGTGTAAATAAACAAAGTAAGTGGGGGCAAGATGCAAATAAGAAAAGTTATAGCGATAAATACAAAAGAATTGCCTAGACATCCTTAAAATTAGCTGGTTATAAGATGAGAAAAGAGAGAGGAAAAGTGAGCTAAAACTTTTATAAAAATCATATTAAAAACACCAAAGAAAGTTAGATTAGGGAATTAAAGGGTGTTAGGAGGAGATTTATACAAGAAAAATTAAAGAACTCCAAGGGATTCAACCTTAATAGGGGAGGCATAAAGAAGAGAAAATGAGGGTGGAAGAAATTTGACTCACCCTAGGATTTCTCCTTTAATTTCTTTTTCTAGGAGGTAATTAATTTTTTTAATAAGTTGTTTTAACTTGTTTTGTGTTTTTCTTAAATAGTTGAGTTGTTAGAGTATTTGGTAGAGGTTTATGATTTATAAAGTTGAATATGAAATTGTGTTTTGATGATGAATGATGATATTTGATATATGTGATGAATGAAAAATAGGTTAGTAGAGAGAGTTTTTATTTTAATGAATGGATTTGATAAGGGTGGTAGGTTTAAGATTTATGTTAAATGAAACGATGGAAAATGTATGGGGAAACAAGTAGAAACTTGTTAAACTTAGAAATAAAAAACTGGACACTTGTTTCTTGGTTTCTACGTTAAGATTAAGACCCTGAGATGAAAGAATTTGAGATAATTTTGTTCATAAAAGTTGTATAAATGGATCTTACCTTTTGAAGAAAACTAAACTTAAATCGGAGTGGCGAAACGCTAGATATAAGATAAAAACCAAAGAAGGGTCTAAACTGAAATCAACAAGACAATTATCTTTATAACTGTAATTTGTGAATTTAGGCATGTAGATGACAAAAATAGGTCTCTTCATATTCATAAAAGTTACATACCCATGTTTTATATTCTCAAAGAAAGAAACCACGCATAAAACCGAGTTTTGTAACTCCAGTTATAATCAAAATACTGAACAATATTTTGAGTCAATTATATTGAACTACCTGAAATTGATAAACTGTTAACTCTTGTTTGGAGTTGTTCTTGATTGAAGATGTTGAGTTATTAAGGGAATGAGAATGAAAAGTGTGTGTGTGCATAGACAAAGCTTGAAATTAATAAAGTGTACATGTTGGTACAGGTGAGACTGTGGGCACTAAACAATAGCAGGGGACAACCAGTATAGCACAAATTTCAAGTAGGTGCTCGCTATCTTAGACAATTATTTTAGAAGTCTCTTATAAATTTGTTATTGAGGTTCTTGTAAAATGCATGTCAAGATTTTTATTATGCAAGTTTATTATGTGAATATCGGTTAGACCAATTTCCTGGTGATATGATTGGTGCTCTGTGAATGGGCTATTAGTTGGATCATTTTCTTGGTGATTGGACTAGTGCATTGTGAATGGATTGTTGGTTGGACTAGTTTTCTAATGATAGGACTGATGTTTTGGGAATGGGTGATTGGTATAACTAGTTTCCTGGTTTGAAATTGGTGCCTTGTTAAATTAAGAATTGTGAAAATTTGTCATCAAATTAATTGGAATTAGAACCCTAAATAATGAGCTGCTTAAATGAAATTGATAAAGTGTTGTATAAATTCTTAAATTCTTTAATTAATTTTATAGTGCTTTTATAAATTAATGTGTAGGTTCATCTCAGCATCGTATCTCCTAGTTGATGTATTAATGCCTCTTTTATACATCTATTTAGTTTAATAAGTTAATGGAAAAATTCCCTTTTAGATTGTAATTAACATCAATTCTAACTTATATGTGTAAGTTTATGTAATAATTTATTTTGTTAAACTTTTATGCAACAGATTTGTGTTTATTATCTAAATTATATGATATGTGAATTCCAATTATTGTGAGTAATTAATTATATTGCATGTATTTTTCTTAAATTTTGTTAAATGAAAGTATGGAAAATCATGGTTAAATGACGATTGCTTAAGTCTAGGATGTTAAACTGTGAATTTAGTATACTATTAATAAGAAACTAAACACTATTGACAATATTATGGTATCTACTCATAAAACAAAAATATTGTCAGATTTTCATTATATATATACAAAATTCTTGTTTTGTTTCTTGTTATTATCCTGGAATCCATGTGAACATTGTTTTAAAAGTCAGGGTTCTTACACATTTAAAGAGGAACCATGAAGGAACTCATACTAATAAAAGTTTTCTAATAGACGGAGAAACCTATGAAGGAGAAGCCCGTACTTGGAAAATGTTCTGAGAGGCAAAGGGGAAATATCCATGTTGATGCCCATACACAGAGCAATTTCTAAGGGGTGGAAGGGATAGACTCATATTGACACCTATACTTAAAAAAACTTCTAAGGGGTGGAAGGGATGAACCTAAAGAGAGTTGTGTTATCGTATTGGAAGGCTTCGGATCCATCCCTTTGAAAAAGAGTTATGTTATCACATTAGGGAGGCTTTAGATTTATCCCTTCCAATAAGAGTTGTGCTATTGTATTAGAGAGATTTTAGATCCATTCATTCCAAGTAGAGTTGTCATATTTATCCCATCCTTGGAGAGTTGTGAAATTGCACTAGGAAGACCACGTTAATCTCTTCCAAGATAGATTTTGCAATCATATTAGGGAGACCGTGAAGATCCATTCCAAGGTAAATTGTGAAATTACACTAAGGAGACTAAGTCAATCCCATCTTTGAACGTGTCCATCCTCGTTGCTGAGGTAATGTCTATCCTATCATTGAAGAAATATGCAATCGCATTAGGGAAACCACGCCGATCTTTTTCAAGGTAAATTATGCACTCACACTAGGAAGACTTTGATCCATTCTAAGGTAAATTATGTAATCGCACTAGGGAGATTGAGTCAATCCCATCCTTAAAAGCTTTTGGGGTTATTGCCAATCCTTGAAGAGTTGATGAAAGACTCTTAAGCATTACTTGAAGAAAATAAAAAGTTATTTTCAATAAGTCATTTCTATACAAGAAACTTACATTCTTATTCTTAATGGCTATGATAAATCTTTATTTGATTAGAGAGTTAGGCGTGATGGAGATTCTTTCTTTTCTCTTGGATTGTTGCGAAAGATACTTCTTATGTTTTACGATTTAAACCAACATTCCACTTGTACGAATTAAAAGCTTTCCAAAATCTTGAGGCTTCAACTGCATTTGTGAAATTAGCAAATGCATAGCCCAAATTTAATTATCTCACTAAGTTCATGGACAAGTGGAAGAAATTATACTTTGACTTGGAGCGATAAGATTATTACATAGCCTTTCCTACTCTTTATTTGAAGAGTTGTTGAAGTTTTGATGAAACAAATGTACCAACAACTATAAGGAGGTTCGTGACACGTCTCAATTCATGAATGTCTTAATTATTTGTCTTTGATTATGATTAGGAATGTCAATAAAGTAGTTCTAAAAGAATAATCGATGACTTTTTGATTAGTTCCCATAGACAGCGCCAATGATGAGTTTCTAAAACACCAAAGTAGTTTAGGAGCAAGGCTTATGTGTTGGATAATCAATTAATCTCTTATTCTAGCAATTTGATCCATTCTCTCTAGCCAAGATAGCTGGTAGTTTGTACCTGGTACCTAGTAGGTTAAGATAACTGATTACTAGTACTTGTAAAAGATATTATTTTATAAATTTAGGAACTCTCAGATGATTAAGTGTATTTTTAGAAAGATATATTTTAAAATATATGTGCTAAAAAAATTAATAATGAAAAGATTGTGAATTTAAAGTTTAAAGAATTCATTGTGTATTTATAGCTCATGAGTCTTATTTCTTTATAGAGAGGAGGAACTAAAATATAATTTTTCCCTGATGATTTTAATGAGAAAAAATATCTCTTACACAAACATTAATACGATAGAAATATAATAGGTTCTTAAGAGATTTTTATACATTATCTCTTATACAATATTAATATTGATGAAAATATAGTATGCCTTTAAAAACTTTTATATACTATATCTTACATAATATTAATATAAATAAAACTATGGTAGGCATTTAAATAAATTTTATACACTTATTGCTTGAGATAAGGAAAACTTGAAAGGTTTTTTTTTTTAGAATTAAATTTAAGCTTATTAGTCATGAGTCTATGAATAGCCGGGAGGGCCAAGAAAGCAAGCAATTCGAAATTCTCGAGAAAGAACACGTAATAAATATTGTTGACTGTTGAGCCCCCAATCCATGGATCTTTTAGCTACTTAACTAGTGAGCCCCACGTTCTTCGTTTCCTCTTTCCAAACATATATAGCACTCCAGCCAAAAACCCAACAGCTACCTTTAATGGATGGATGCCAGGTGATATCTTCTCAATCTCAGCCGCCCACGTCCTTCTTCTTTTTTTGGAAAATCCGACTCGCCTGCCCTAGCCCTACTCTTGTAGACAGGACAGACGTCACTTGCAGACGGAAACTCCTGCCCTTTTAAAGAAATGTTAAACCCTTTCCCTTGTGTCTGTCTCGTAAAAAAAAATCATGAAAAAGTGAAAATAAATTAAGAAAGACTCCACTAATAATTATGAGTGGGATTCTGTTAAAATGATGGCACTCTACCGCTTCTAGCAAAATAGCAGCAAAATACACGTCAGGACATTAAGAAACTGTCGCAGGAGAAGCTTGGACATTAAAATGATGGCGTCTGCTGCTACGTATTCAATCACTACCTGTTTTCTTGATGAGGGAAAAAACAAGAACAGAAACATCAAAGAAGTAACACCTTGTGAAACAACAAAATCTGTAACACCGGTGAAAGAATCCAAGATTGATGATCAAGATTTCAAGCACCAAAATTTAGAGGACTCTTCATTATTACCATCGTCAATATCTTCTTGTTCAGATAAAGGAAAACAGGTGGTGACACCACTTGGAATCATAGAGGCTGGCATCGATGGAGAGGAAGATGACAATAAGACTATAACGAGCAAATCGCACGGGATGATGTCGGTGATCGGACGGCGAAGTGTGATGGAGGATGCTGTTACAATGGTCCTGGGAGTTGCTGTTGGTGAATCTGGTAGCTATGACTTTTTTGCAGTTTATGATGGGCACGGAGGCGCTAGGGTGGCGAACGCGTGTAGATATAGGATGCACCAGCTGGTGGCGAAGGAAGTGGAGAAAGGGGAAAGGGTTGGCGGCGGCAAGGGATTGGAGTACTGGGAGAAGTTGATGGGGGCGTGTTTTGAGAAGATGGATGAGGAGCTGGTGATCCATAATGAGGGTGGTGGAGGAGAGGTGGAGATAGGGAAGGAAGCGTTGTCAATAAAGAATATGGGTTCGACCGCAGTGGTGGTGATGGTAGGGAAGGAGGAGGTGGTGGTGGCGAATTGTGGGGATTCAAGGGCGGTTATGTGTCGCGGTGGCTTGGTTGTGCCTTTGTCTCATGATCATAAGGTGACTGTTATTGCCATCACACAAAAACTATTAAGCAGACTAACTTATGTAACGAGCTTTTCATTTAGGTTAAACCAGTCACTAATTCCAAATCTTTGAATTATGGCTACTGCACATAATTTAAAATGTTGAACTTGAATGCATAATAAATTCCACTCCTAATATAAATGTTTCATTAAATTAATAAATTTAAACTCTAAGTTGATGTCGGCTAAGAACCAGTGTCTAGTTCAATTCGTAAATTAGACAGAGTCAACTTTGTTGCATGTAGCCGTAGATTATATATGATGCATGGTGAAGGTCACATCTTGATCAAATACCTTGAGATAAGAAACCCTCAGATAAATTATTATTATTATTGTTATTTTTATTAATACATCAATCAACACCTTAAACACTCTAATTGCAAGCGCATGTTCTGTGACTAATGGTTTTAGTAGTGGGGAGAGCTAGAAAGAAAATTCCAGAAAACTGTTTGGTAAATTACTTTTGTCTCCCTTATAAGGTTTGTAAAATAATCAACACCTCTTGACTGTTTTGCAAATGAATTCTTGAAGCTTCTGAATCAAATTTGGTCCAAGCTTGGATTTTTTCTTTAATAACATAAGTTTAGAAGTTGGGTTTATG
Organism: Populus nigra; assembly: GCF_951802175.1. Lineage (NCBI taxonomy): Eukaryota > Viridiplantae > Streptophyta > Magnoliopsida > Malpighiales > Salicaceae > Populus > Populus nigra. The sequence continues at coordinate 42,699,860 of NC_084852.1, read as the reverse complement.
GCTGCTCCTCTTACACGTGGAAATATGATCCTGATTGCATGGGTTTTACATGAGGCCTTGGTTCCCTTGCACAGCCTGACAGGCCTGATGAAAGAGAGAGAGTGGAAGCAGCAGGTGGACGAATCATAAACTGGAACGGTAGCCGCGTCCAAGGAGTCCTCGCCACTTCAAGATCAATAGGTATGTTGGAATCACTATTTTACTGCACTCATTATTTTTGTAGGATAGGAGCTTGCTACTGTTTAGATTACAATTTGTGGCATTATGGTCCACTTGCAAAACTCTTGGCCCTTGCCTAGCAATTCCATGGCTTATTTCATTATTTTCAGCAACTGATTGTTGGATGATCTTGTAATTCTACGGAGAAAAACATTAAGTTTTCTTTTTTCTTTTTCAGGAGATCACTATTTGAAGCCATTTGTGATCTCCGAACCCGAGGTTACTGTTAGCGAGCGAACTGAGTCAGACGAATTCGTTGTCATAGCAACTGATGGCTTATGGGATGTAGTTACAAATGAGACTGCCTGCAAGGTTGTCAGAAAGCTCTTTGATGGCCAATTAAAGAGGAGGCTTCCAGATGAATTTAGTGGAAATTGTTCTGCAGAGGCAGCAGCAAAGCTAGCCAAATTGGCAATGGCTCGAGGGAGCGCAGACAATATCAGTGTCATAGTAGTTCAGCTGAAAAAAGGCTGATAGCAGGTCTTACTAATCGTTTGTATTCTTGCCATTTTCTTTATGTTTTTCAGAGGTTTACTGTATGGAGTTTTTGAAGGAATGAAATGTCCTGTGGAAATGTTTGATTTCATCGCCTGTCCCCATCTAAGAGTTTCTATAACAGTCTATCTTTAAATTTTGTTATGATTGACTAATACTTCTTGAAGTATTGCCTCAACATTTTCCGAACAAGCACTGGTCTCCCTCAATGGTTTTGTCGGGCACTTATGTTTTCTTGTTGAATTAGGTGTCTGAATCCGTGTGTGTTGGTTTGTTATGTATGGCGTTTGTTCAATGCCAAGAATAGGGTCAAACTCTCCTTTTAAGATCTCAAGTTAAACGCTTTCACCTCTGCTTGAAGGGCCATCGTATCACATGCTGAGCTTATATTTGTCGAGTGATTTAAATGCCAGGTGATACCACACAAAACCTTGTGTTATGTTAGGGTAACGCTTGTTATGTTTGGTATGAGATCAGGTCCAAAATCAAATGTACAAGTAGATAGTTTTGCAAGCCCAGAGACAAAATAAAGCGTAAAGTTTGGTGATCTCTATATAGCGCATACCTTTTCAATGAGAAGGCAAAAAATAATTTAATGTCAAACCAAGAAAATATATTCATACGAGAAATTTAAGTGCTGCGAAGCTTACATCACCATCCAAAAAAAAATGACATTCAAAGCTACTTGAAGTGCAAAGAAAGAAAGCGCTTCTTGCATTCTATTGAGAAGTCACCTTTTTGACTTCCCGACTCTCATTCTGTAATTGTCTCTCAATCTATTTAACTATTGATGTGGATGGAGGAGAGAGAGGATGAGCACTACTTTATAATTTGTCTCTTCACTCCTTTCATCCTCCAACCTTCGACCTTATTTGACCTGATATGACTGAAACCCTAATCAGATACTGAATCGCCAAGTTGAAAATCCCCAAAAGGAAAAAAAAAGACCTTTTCTGGACTGCATATTTTGTATAACTGCACAATTCTTACATTACAAACCCAGAAACTATGAAACCTCTCTCTTTCTGTAATTGAATTCCTTCTTTTTTCAGGCCAAAGTGTAGCTTGAAACAGAGACATCTGCAGCGGAGGCAGAGTGAACGTAGACAAACTCAAGACTTTTTCCCGCGGCTAAAGAGGTGATCCATGATGGAAAAGCATAAAAATTTCCGGATTTTGTCAGACCCCACAGAGGACCATAAAGCTTTGATATTGAAAGCTTGATATCCTTTAGTTCTTTAGCAGATTTGTTGGTCACAATAGTAGAATACCTGTAGTAAGTTTTTCCCTTGGCAATCCATGTTGCTGTCGTCTTTTGTACAATGGCAACAGGAGCAGAAGTTGAAGCTGAAAAACAAACTCCGTAGTTAGAGCTTTGCAACACTATTACAAAAGGACACACCCAATTATCCATTAATCAATCAGGTAATCATGTTCCATACAGATATATGCATTAACAGTTTTTCCCAAGTGGGATATTTCTGTTCCATAGAAGCGTGACTGTGAGAGAGCAAAATATACCTGGTGCTGGAGTTATTTTGGTTTGTGGTGCTGGTTTCTTTTCAATAGGAGCTGGAACCACCACTGTAAGATAGGCGAGCAATAATTATTACATTGAGTTACTCTACATTTACAAGAAAATGAAATCAATCGGCATATATCATATATATACCTGGAAGGAGCTGGTTATACCCTCCATGACCACCACTTAGCCTAGCCAATAAACCAAGAAGAGGGGCATTGTTGTAGGTAGCAGGTTCTGTTTGCTCATAATTGTCTCTTTCATCAGCAAAGTTGTCGTAGGCATCAGGACCACCAACAATGGCACCAGTGAGGAGATTGGGATCACTTCCTTTCCTACTAAACCACGTAGCATAACCTCCACGGCAGGTAACAAATGTCGGGTCAACCTTATAGGAAACAATTGAAGAACCCCTGTGGTGAACCTGTCGTGGATAGTTGTTTCCATAACCAACCATGTAACTTGTAGCTCTTGGGTTGTCTCCAAGAATGTAATCCACCTGCCAGATTTGAACACCGTTTCGTAAGCGCTGCTTCATATATATGCATACTTTAAATATCATTAAACTATTGAATTTCCTCTGATTACATTATACCTGAGATTTTGCGAAAGCTAGAAGCTGGGTTGGTGCCACATTGCCAGCAGCACAATTCAAGTTCCTTCCAGCAGAAGCAAGATAGTCAGAGTAGACAGTGGTCAAGAATGAAGCACTGGTCACAAACTGCATATTGTTCCATCTCTGGCGGAAAATTAGACCACCGGGAGTTTTCTGAACGTTGCGACTACCCTTTCCAAGGCATGAGCACATGAAGTACTCAGCCTTCTGTTGGTACTTCTCAAAGACTGGTGCATGGAGGCCAGCTTTGCCTTGCATCAAGAACTGTAGCACAGAAAATATACTTAGAAGTTCGGTAACAAGAATTTTGTTATTAAGCTTTTGTTAATGGGTAATCGACATTGAAGTCAGCTTAGGAGACAATTTTACCTTGGCAACAAGGGTTTGGACCCCAGCATACTTAACATCCCAACCAAATTCAGTCATACCCCACCCAGTTCCTCCCATAGAGTCACCATTGTTTCCAAGGTAGTTCAAGTAATACTGATTGTTTGTTGCTTGGTACATCCATGCAGCTGCCCATAGCAACTCATCCTGCACGTGCCAAAATTAAAAATTAAATAAAAAATCAAAATAATTCTAAGAAACGGGTAGAGAAATCAATTAATTTTTTATACTTACATTGTAGCCACTGACAGAGCGGTAATATTTTTGGGCCACTGTAATGCTGCTGTCGTATTTACCTCTGTACTTGTCTGCGAAATCAAATAGCTGAAATCCAAAAAAGAAAAAGAAAAACACGAAATTAAAAAAATCAGTGGTAGTTCGTGTAATTTAATAATTAAAACTGGTTACTGAAAATGCTGAAAGAAAATGGTATGATGCGTGTGGTTCTAGTTCTAAGCTCGGGGACTAGGAAACCACCGACAAAGCTATCACGTGACATTTCCAGCTCCGCTCTTAATGGATCGAACACGTGGACACGGTTAGAAGACTGTGATCGTAATGGACGGACAAGTATGCCACCAAGCCATACATCTTATTCGCATTTATTTAATTGAAGAGCATGCATATTACAATGTAATTGAGCAATTAAAATTATGGTATTTTCGGACCGACATGGAAGGCCACTACACTTCCTAAATTTAGTTAGGAAAAAAACAATAAGAAAATAGATTAGGGCGAAACTTGATTAACAAGGTAGAAAAAAAAATATTTTTTCTAAATTAATTGTGTTACCTCTAAATAAGTTTGTGTTTTTGCAATGATTAACAATGACCCACGTTTTTTCTATAGTCATTTTTTACAAGTCCTTGTTTGTACCAATGGTTAAGGGTTACGAGTAATATTAGAGTCTTGCAGACAAATTAACATTAACGGTTTTATGTTTTTTTTTTTAATGCTTTGGTCCTTCATCCGAGCCATCTCCACTTTCATTAATTGGAGAGTGAAAGAAGGACAAAATAACATGAAAGGGACCTTTTTTTTTGGGATTTTAAAATTTCATTTTTTTCCTTATAAAATTAATTTTTTAATGTTTTTTTTTCATTTTAATGTGTTTAGAAATAAATTTTAAAAATTAAAAAAATATTATTTTAATATATTCTAAATAAAAAAATATTTAAAAAAAACAGCAGAAAATTTAAACCTTCTCATCAGACTTATATTTATATCTTGACTCTGCTTAAGCCAAGTGGGCTATTACCAAAATTTTATTTTGAATGAAAAAGAATAAATGGGACTCCTAATTGATAATATGGCTGTGCTAACAAATAACTCCTTAATTATTATGATAATAAATGCGCGCACTAACTTTCGCTGCAAGGTTTGAAGTTTGAACGACGAGCCTGACAAAAAGCTAGGAAAAGTGATCGCCTATATTTACCACGCATAATTAATTTGTTTTTATTACAACTACGCATAATTAATGCTAATAATAATACGCATCCAAAACCGCTTCACTGAAATACGCTTGCCATAAAAACTTTACCTGGCGTGCATGAGTGAGTAGCTCATTGGCATAGGAAGGGTTAGAGCGGCGGAAAACGATGGAAGCGGCGGCCATTGCGGCGGCTGTTTCACCAGCGAGATCCGACCCGGGATTACTTGGGTCAATCTTGTAAGCCCTACGGTCAGTGGTCATATCCTCTGGTCTTTGCCAACAGTGGTGGTCAGTGTTGCCATCGCCAACCTAATCAAGAAAACAACAAAAATCGTTAACAGAAATAGTATTAAATTAATTATTGGTGGTGTCAGTTATTTAATTTGTGTTTTTGTTAACTTATTATGCTCTAATGGGTTATAAATCTCCGTCAAAGCAAGATATAATCTTCTTGAAAAGGACAAAATGAAAAAGGTTACACCAATAAAGAATTTAAAAATGAATAAAAAGATTAAACATGGAGCTCTTTTACGAAACTATGCTATCATACACTATAAAAAATGGGTTCTAGTTCAAATTGCAAATGAAGTCAATTTAATCAAATTCTAGAGCTTTTTTTTTTTTTGCCATTCAAGTGGGCTTGAAAAAGCGAGGTGCCAAGAGAATAATAATAATAAAATGAGGAAGTTGGAAAATGAGTAAAAGCTACCTCTCCATAGAGGACATCGGGCTGAGGGTGAGCTTTAATAAGGTAGTCAGTTCCCCACTTAACAGCATTCATGGCATGGCCAAGTTCACCACTCGAGCCCAATTGCTTCCCATATTCAATTATGCTCCATGACATCATTGTGATTGTGAACGCCATTGGCAAACCAAATTTCACATTGTCCCCTGCATCGTAGTACCCTCCTACCAGATCCACCTGCCCTTACAAAAACACAATTTTTAACCATCAAGACTTACTTGTAGATTTGTAAGATAACAAATAAAACCCAATTAGCAAATGTAGACAAAGATTGAAAGGAAAAAAAAAACATAAACCCAGTGGGGTTTTAAGCTTACCCCACTAGCCTTGCCGTCATTCAAACCAGAGTTAGATCTCCAAGTGACTCTCTGGTTATGGGGAAGGTAACCAGATCTTTGGGCTTCAAAGAAGAGAATACTCTTACTTAAAGCTTGACCATAGTTATGACCAGCAAGAGCAAAGGGCAAGCAAAGGAGCAGAAAGAAAGGAGCCATTGAAATGAGCCTCACAAACTTCTCCATGTTAACAGCTTGGTCGATGTATAAACAAAAACACAAAGAGGAACGGATCTCTTTTTTGCAGTAATTACAAAACGGGGATCTTTTCTTGCCACGAGTAGATAAAATGGCAATGGCAATGCCAAATGCTGGGAGTGATTTATCAGTTACAACTTCTGATAAACCACCAGAGACTCTTAAGAAAGAGAAAAGAGTAGAGAAGGGGAAAAGAGAGAGGAGGGAGTGGGAGGATATGAAGGTGCTAAAGCATGTATATATTGAGGAGGGAAAGGAAGGTACCAAGAGCCTAAGAATTGGCAGGGCTCAATTAATGAAATTTATTTTATTATTTGTTTGGTTTATTTTAAAAATTATTTCTCTTTGGGAAGGACACAAAAACAGTTGAGAAAAGAACAAAGTCATGTGGGTGTCCTTTAGGTCTTCACTGGAAGAGTCGGTGTGGATTAAATGTAGTTTTTGGAATTAAAATTTACCATTGCCCATGAAAGAGTTAAAGAAAACAGAGACAGAAAAGGTGAGGTTTTCTCTTGGCGTTGATTATTTAATTATATGTATTAAGGTTATATATATAAAAAAAGCATGGCAAGTTTAGCCCAAATAAAAAAAAATTGAGTCAAACTAAAAAAACCAAACCCAACTAATTTGAACCAGTTTTTATCGTTAAAAACCAAACCAAACTGAATTGAAACCGGTCAGTATGAACCAATTTTAGTTTTAAAAAAAATTCAGTTTAATTATTTTTTATATAAAAACCAAATTAAATCGAAAATGATCACCTGAGTTTAGGGCATGTCTGATGACTATTGTTTTTTTTCCCCAACCACATGAAAAAAATATGGTGTTTTTTTTATTTTATATTTTTTATCTGATCTCATATATAATTAATTGTTTTTTAAACTTGATTTTGTAAAAATAATTTGTTAAAGAACTGATTTTTATTTATTTTATATTTAAAAATCAAACACATATTTTTTAAAATTTATTATTTTTTTAAAAAATATATAACTACAAAATCTATTATAATTTAAACACATACTTGAAGTATGTTTGGCGTTGTTTTAACTATTATTTTATTTAAAAATAAATTAAGATATTATTTTATGATATCAATATATTAAAATAATTTTAAAATACAAAGAAATAATTAAAAATTAAAAATTAAAACATAAAAATAAAAAAGAATCTTGAGATACCTCACAGGTTAAGAATCAGGAAAGTGACTTGCAGTGCAGAGGAGGGGTCAAAAAAACATCAGGAAATTGTCCCTGGTATGTCCCCCGATATGAATTCTCTAAAATGCCCTTAACCATTTTGTTTAAAATATTGTGTTTCCTTCGCCTGGTTAACCATTTACATTTTACATGCGCCGACGAAGTATTTGGTAGCTTTAATATTTCACGTTATTCATAGAGTCAGTCTATTAATACAAGATGCAAACAAAAACAAATCATGTAATATCTCATGTCATCATATGGGATCTCTGTATTATATCTACAGAGCTTTTATTTACTGATCTATATATTCTATGTAAATGAGATATGAGACTAATAAATCTATTTAACAAATATTCATCCGTAATGGCCTTTGTTTTATCACTTGAAGCACGACGAAAATCTCGACTTCCTAATTTGACCCATAAAAGCTCTGTTTCTTCCTCCTTTTCCTTCCGGCTAATCCTTTTTTTTTTTTTAAATGCTAATAATAGTAATAATTGCAGTGCAGGGGAGTAAAAGAATGAAAGGCCACACGCGTACGGAACCTAGGAATATTCAGGGAAAACTTCAAATAAATCATCGATCTTCAATTCGATCCATGCAGTACAGGGCATTCCTAATTTATGTCCATGTAAGTGAACATTGATAGATTCACGTTGTTTTGAAGAAAAACTTGATGCTGTCCATTAAAATCTGTCACAATCTTAGATGGAAGGGTCCAATAGAGAAATGTCTTATATGATGGGGATGAAATTGATTAAATTCTTTATTTCAAGGTGAAATCCACGATAAAAAAAATTGTGGACTAAGATTAGATGTTGTAGAAAAATAATTGGGTTAATTGAAGAGGTCAGTCATGAACATTGCCATGCTTTCCTTTGAAATAAGATATTGAAAGTGTTTTTTTTTTAAAATAACATAATTTGAAATATTTTTTAAAATAGCATAATTTTAAAAAAATTGCTATTAACAATAATATTTTTTTTAAAAAAATGTTATTGATTTTAATATAAATCAATAAACCACGATTAAAAGAATTATAAATTTACTAGAATATTAATCTTGAGGAGTATAGATTAACTGGTCAGGTTTTATATTTACTTTCTACATGTCACTAGTTTGAGTCTCATAAACTTCAGGATCATTAGAAGTTTATATATTCATTAATTTTAGAACCCGTAAAATTAGTGGAGATGTATGCAAGCCAGTCCGGACACCTATAATAATAATTAAGAAAAAAGAGATTAATTTGGTACCTTCTTGCCTCATGTAAAGATATTCTTTGCTTTGGTATTTTACCTCGGAACCCACATGTTTTCTCTTAATAATTTCCACTTTCCATACAGGACCAGGAAATTATCAAGCTTAAAAAGCGAGGGTGGGCATCCTTTGTTTCAAAGCAAAAACCTGCAAATATTGGTTGGCACTCTGTCCACTTAAATCTTTAGCTATTTTATGTATTTTCTTTCACATTTTGTTTTCTAGTTGGCCAGAGGAAATTGATCGTAAACATGCTGAGCTGGTTGCTGCAAAAGTAGCATTGGAAAACCTTCACCGGCGGGATCAGTTACTGAAGATGGAGAAAGAAATGTTGAAGGTAAAAACCCGAAGCCTGTGCCTTGCACTTTTCCTTTTCAGTGGATCAGCTGTTGAGCTATTCCCCCCCTCTGTTTTTTGTCTTGGTGTCTTTTATTCACTTCATAATTCTGTTCAGATGGAGAACGTAAATCATAAGAAGAAGGTGGTGGAACTTGAGGGGGAGGTAAAGAAGCTGTCTGGCCAGCAAATTATCCAGCAGCGTATACACATCATCATGCAAGAATCAAGGCAAGATATATATTTTCTGTAATGTGTTCTGTTTACATTGAAAATATGCTAATTAAATTTACGAGGATTTTGACCTGCTAACTTGTGCATCATAACACGAGGAGATGGTGCATCGTCAGTAAATGGGCCACAGACCGTTCTACTTTAAGGAAGAAATGACTGTTTCAATTGAGAAAAAGGAAACATCCCATTAATTAGTTCTCTCGCAGGTCACAGCGCAGCACCGCTTTATTACAGTTTGATACTCGTGCCTGCCTGGAATAACATTCATGTTTCACACCTTCTCACCATCTAATCATTATGAAGTCCACGAATTTTCGGGTGAAGTAATTAATTTCATCATGGCTAGAGTGAGAGGAAAAGGTATATCAATTTTGAAAAAAAGAAACAAAATACAAAGACAATCATGTAACTTTCAGCCTTTATTTAAAGATCATATTTTCAATTTTCAATTATTTTAAAATTTTAATCTTGTAGAAAACATGACTTTTAAAATCTTCCATTAAATTTTCAGCTTGATACAAACTCATAATGCATTTTGAACTCTTCTCCAAATCTTTAATTAAAAACTAGAAAATCTCAGCGAAAAAACACAGCATACATATTACGCAAAGAATAATAATAATTTTTTTAAAATACCCCACCCACGTCAATAATGTTTGTTGTACTAGACACAAACATATCTCAATGCACTCCAGCTTCTAGCTTCGGACATCAAAAACTGGGTAGAAACCCTAAGTGTTGTATAGCGAAAGAAGAATTAGTTGAGACTTTAACCATCAATCAAGACACTATTTAATTACGTGATTTTATTGCCCAGACGAAACAGCCTGTTATCTAAAAATAATACGTTAGAATGCACCTTGGAGAGCAGAACTAAAACGTGACCAATAACCAAAAATTTAGCTGTGGCCACCTACCGGAAACGTGGTCTATTATAAGAGCAACAATTAATTTAGTGACTGTTTAGCCAGCAATGCAACTAGAGTTATATAAAATCTTCAATTTTTTTTATCTTTTTAACTTGCTGGTATCAGATATTAATTTTCAAAGATGAAAAAAATTATATTATTTAATATATTTGTAAATAAAAAACATATTTAAAAAAATAACAGTTATTATTATTGCAAATAACCCGTAAACTGTAATTATTATCCTGTGAGTATATTTGATGAGGCATAAAGGACATGAAAACGTGGGAATGCTCCTGCACTTACACATGTATCTTGCCTGACACAGTTTTGCAGAAGATTGACCTGTAACCACACCAACTAAGATTTGAAAACCCGACAACTTGGCTAACAACACTTACCCCTCATCTCTTTCTCTTTCTTTTTTCCTGGTGATTGAGAATTTATCAGTAATTATTTTTTAAAGTTTTTCTTAAATATCAAAATGATTTATTTTTTAAAATTTATTTTTAGCATTAATATATCAAAATAAATTTTTAATATAAAATTAATCGCACTATATCGCATGTAGGATTCCAAATGAATTTCTAAGGCAGTTAATTTTAGAAAGCTGAAAACCTAACCCCACTATAAAAACAACCTTTTTCTCACAACCCCTAATTGCTTCCTTCCTCCCCCACCGCAACCACCCCTCTCTGATAATGTAGGCAATTATTAATAATTATTTTTTAAAAAAAATATATTTTGTAGTGACTTTCATTTTATTTCTTTGTTGTTTTACTTGTTGGGAAATAAATTAGGAAGGTGACATAGATACTTGAGGTGATTAATGACTTATATCATTATTTATTAATAATTGACTAAAAAATAAATGCCTACCAATATTTTTTAGTACATTTTATATAAATATAAAAAATTGACCAAGACACCCTTTCCTGCTGCCATAAAATAAAAAACAAGGATAGGAGATGCGGTCAAAAAGAGCATCCCATTGTCAGAATGCTGTATTGCAACCGCAATCAACGGTCTCCGCCGAAAAAGAGAAAGAATCTTAATTTATTATTGCTCTTTACTCTTTTTTCTTTTTTTAATGAAAGTGAAATCTTTAATTCCGAGAGAAAAAACAAAGGGAACAGTTAAAACTTAACTTAGCATAAAGTCAAAGAAACAGGCCTCCGCAATTACCGGTTGGCTCCGGCTCTGTCACGGCCACGGCAGCACTGCCCAGTTCCCACACGCTTGTAGTAACCGGCTGTCGGTGGTCCCAAAATAGGACTTCTTCTCATGGTAATGGTAATAGGATGTTTGGTTGTAAGGTAGTAATTATTTTTTAAAATATTTTTTATTTTAAAAAAATTATTTTTAATATTAATATATTAAAATAATTTGAAAACATTAAAATAATATTAATTTTTTTAAAATGAAAATATGTCAAAGACACTTTAAAAATTAAAAAAAAAAAACAATCTTATTCTAAAAACTGCATAGCTGGTAATCATAGTTTTGAAATCCGAACCGGCCCGGCGAGTCAACCTGGGACCCGGTCGACCCGGGCCTGGGACCGGTCCAGGTCTAAGTAAAAACCCGGTGAGGAGTTGGCCCGGCGAAACCCGGTCAACCCGGCGGGTTGACCCGGAACCCGGGCGACCCGGGTAAACCCGGCTGAGACCCGACCTCTTTTTTAATATATATACATAAACATTAAACGACGTCGTTTTGGCTTTTAAAGGCCAAAACGACGAACAATCCAGAGAGAAAACCTAATTAAAGAAGAAGAACTTATCATTCCATTCAGTTAAGAATTTCCAACAGTTAAGAATTTCCATTAACAATTACTATAAATAAAAATATTCAACAGCCGTAAACACAAACTTACCATTCCATTAAGAATTTCCAACAATTACTTCCGAAATATCGAGCTATTCCAAAAACCCTAATGCTAAACAATACAATATATCAAAATTGGTAATAGAGATTAAATTACCTCTCAACAGCACCAACAGAATCACTTAAGCTATCATTTTCATTAAAGCTATCCTCTCCTTCGAACTGATAGATAGAAGAGCCAAAGAGTAATTGATGAGGGAGACCCATTAACCTAATAATCTATTAGGAGAAGAATACACAACAAAACCAAGAAAATTTAGGTTTTAAAAGCAACCCTAAGAAGAAGAGGAAATGAGGAAAGATTTTAGTAGATCTGTCAAAAATAGAAGAAGTAAAAAGTAGAAGATAAATAGAGCGAAGGAAATGAAGAGACATTTTATAAGTTCATAACAAAAAAACTTACCCGGTAGAGTGAAGAAGATGGGTTATATTATTGGTAGAGTGAAGAAGTAGGGTAACAAATTTACTGTAATAATTTTTTTTAGGTTGACTCGGGTTAACCCGGATCAACCTATTCGACCTGTAACCCAATCATTAAATCAGGTTAACTACTGGATCGGATTTCAGCCGGTAACTCTCCAAAAATCTTTCAGTACCCTAACTAGATCGTACCCGCCTGCAAAAAGTACTAATTCCTAGGAAATGGGTCCCATCTAGACGTGGAAGAGGACAGATCTTGCAAATCAAAGATGGCCGTGGTAGTTTTTACTTTTTAGGGCAAAAATGGTACAATAATGCAGCACGACTATAAAAGTGAAATGTGAATGCTACCATGGCCAAAGGTAACGTTTTTATAAAAGATTGTACTGATTATTAGAAAAAAATAGCTAGGAATCGAAAGTCTTCCTTGCTTTCATGAGTGGAAACCAACTGTTTATTGAGACCATGGCAGATTTCGCCCCAAAATAATGCGCCATGTTCTGGCTTTTTGTGGGGTTGAGTCTCCTAGTTTAGAAATCCTGACGCATGCATTCCCACTTAGCTTCAATTTCATAGTTTGAGACTTAATTAGTTAGTGGTGAGCCTTTTTTATTTTTTCAATCCAGTCAATGAATCAAAGCTCAGATGAACAAAGCCATATCTCTGTACGTATTCTACAATTTGTTTTTAATTATTAAAAAAAAACAAGTGTACGCTAGCTTGAATCAGCTTCGGCATAGTTTTTTTTCTTACAAGTCGATCCAGTTGTGTTGCCACTTGTGGATTTTCTTCTAATCTGAAGATTTATTAGTTATCACGCCAAGTATTGTTTGCTTGTCAAGTTATCAGGACTTGTTAATCAGAACTGACTGCCAGGGACATCACACCATGGAGCACCGACAATAGAGAGAGGCAATAAGAGTACAGCTCATGCAGTGAGGGGTAACAGAAGCATTTGTATGGATTGAGGATTATTGGCAACATGGGGATATTAATTTGTGCTTCATATCTTTTGGCTACGGTCACTTTCTTGCACCTCAACAAGGCCCGACAATCTGGCTGAAAAATATCTTGAAAGAAGATGCTAATCCTTAGCGGTAAGATAAGCAGGGCCTTTTTTTTTTTTTGGTGTTTTAAAATTTTTGATTTTATTTTATTTTAAATTAATTATTTTTTTTATGTTTTTACATCATTTTAATATACTGATATTAAAAATAATTAATTTTTTTTTATTTTACTTTAAATTAATAATTTTTTGATTTTTTAAGATCATTTTAATATGCTGATATTAAAAGTATTTTTTAAAAAAATTTGATTTGATTTTACTTTAAATTAATAATTTTTTTATATTTTCAGATCATTTTAATGTGATGATATTAAAAATATTTTTTAAAAAATAAAAAAATATATTATATTTTTTTAAAAAATATATTTTAAAAAATAATCGTTATCACACTCTTAAATACCTTTTAAATGTGAAACGAATACAGTAAAATAGCCTACTATTTTTTTGAAAGAAAAATTTAATACCAACATGACAGCCCAGTGAATTAGCAGCCGGGGATTGTGATCTAATCAGGAATCACATATACATGTTGATTTGGCTAGAAGTTTTGAACTACTAGCTAGGATTTCATTCGGCAATTTGTAGAGCGTCCCCGTCAAGATGTCAAGATCCAATTTAATTAGCGCGTCTCCAAAAAACTTAAAAAGCCAATTAACTTGATTACAATAATAATAAAAAAAGAGTAAAATTCATTAAGAATATTTTTTTAATGGAGACCTAGTTTATATGAAATAATATTATAATTGATTAATGCTTTTAGTATTGCATTTTGTTCGGCTACAAGGGAAAGATCCGTATATGAGAATTTTTGAATGGAAGAAAACATGAACTAAAATAGAAAGGATTTACATATTCATTAATTTGATATCTTTATGGATGAAATAAGAACAATTTTTTTAAAAAAATTTACGTAAATTGATCTAGACACTCAAATTATATATATATATAAAAAAATTTACTTTGCATCCTGTATCTACTCTTCCCAGAGGATCATAAATCCTCACGTCACTAGCTGGAAGGACCCTTCCCATACCCCAATATTCATTGTTTCAAAAGGTAAAGTTAATGTTTCCATTGAACTTTTTTCCATTTTTCTTTTAACTTCTTGTTCACAGGATCGCGCTGAAGGATAGAAACCAAAGGCATTTGGTTCTTTGAGACAATCCCTTTACATCCAATGGGTTATTCCAAAAAAGAAAGGTTTTTAATTTGGGTGCATCACTTTGCTTCGTTTGAGGTTGCTCCATTGAAGACTCGTGCGTTTACATCAATATATAGAGACGCGCATGGAGAAAGAATGGAAGATTTTTAGATGGTACTAGATAGGGTTCCATCCTATGTGTCGCGGGCCAACTATTTACAAAAATAACGCTTCCAAACAATATGTACTAACTATTTTTTTTAATAATATTTATATTAACTAAAAGATTAAATCGCCCCTTGTCAGCTTATTTATTTTTAAAAAAAATTGAAAAGATGAAAAAGTTATGCATGTTTAACCATTTTTGTTTTTAAAAATAATATAATTAATGTTTATATTTAGCTTTTTAAAAAATATAATTACACTGTGTAATTGTCTCCATAGTGACTATTAAACCATAAAAAAAGATCATTAAAAAGGTAAAATCATAATTACGATATTATGGTGAATAGTGAATCCAATCAACCATGGATCTTAATTTTTTTTTTAATTCCAGGTCATATATATACTTTATTTATTTATATTTTAAATTACAAATAACAGGGATTTTTTACCTAAAAAAACGTGGCGAACCTGATGTCGATCGTAGATAAGATATAGAGGTTTAATTACTTTTTTTTCCCATGAAGCGTGAAAACGAGGAGACGTTTGTAGAGAAAAAAACAAAAGACGTTTTATCCTGTTAAATAGATCTCTGTTGACATCACTAATTCAATCCAACCTGGGGTTCCTTTCGGAGTGCACAAACTGTTTTTCATCCCCGTTACCAGCTAGAAAAACCATGAGCATGCTAATAAAAGATATTTCCTGCTTTTGAGACATGAAGGCCTCATCCTCATGGCGATAATAATGGCGACTTCGCCATGAACAACCATAGGTTCCCTACTCGTCTAATCCGCATGCAACCGGAGGGGGGGGACTCCGTTACCTTTAACACTGCAGTTAACAGCATCAAGAGCAAAAGGTAGTCGCACGCTTGACGCTGGTGAACCTTCGGGTCCACATTTACACGTGCATATGAACCCCTCGCAGAGACATATGGGCCTATATATGTTGATCTCTTATGATACGTGCATGTCTTCTCTGTTGAGAATGACAGAAGGTGAAAGCTTTTATGGTGGAAGAGCTAAGGGTCCACTTCTATCACCCTCCTCAGTTCCGAGCCAACTAAAAATATCTCGTTAAACCTATAGTCCACATCATGTGTAATTAAAATAATCTGATAAAAAAAATTATAAAGTTTTTTTTTTAAAATTTGAGTCATTAGATCTTAAACACCCAATTTAAAAAAAAAACTGTGAAAACAATTCTCAATTAATCAAATATTAAAAAAATTAAAAAAAATGCAATTATACAAAATAGAAATTAAAAAGATAATGATCAAAATTAAAATACAAAATCAATTTTATATTTAATTAAAGTGTGAAACTAAAAAAAACAATATAGCAAAAGGACAAACAAATTAAAAGAAATAAGGCTTAAAATTGACATGAAAAATAAAAACAATGTCGTAATTAAAGAGTGAAAATAAAAAGAATAATAACTTTTAGAAAAGGACCAAGAAAAAAATTAAAAATCAAAACAATGAGAACCAAATTGAATAAATAATACAATCTATTTGAATTAAAGGATGAAATTGAAAACCAATAAAAACTTTATAAATGAGCCAAGGTAAAAAAAATATTAGAAATCCAAAGAATAAGGACCAAATTAAAAAATATAATATGTCGTAAATTGAAATTCAAGGATGAAATTAAAAACAAATAAAATTTCTACAAAAAAATCAAGAGTAAAAATTAGAAACCAGAAGAATAGAGACTGAAGTTGAAATACCAACAACTAAAAGGGTCAAGCTATAATTTTCGGGGGAAGAGAGAGAGAAGAAAGGGAAAAAAATAAAAGGCCCGCCGATGACAAATCAGATATCCGTCGAATACACACATCACACCAATAGGAAGAGCACACAACAATGATTTCAAAAACATGATGAAAGGGTAGTTTTAAAGGCTAGAAGGTGCTGCTTGTGCCACCCAAAAGGCTCAAACGCCTACCATACGCCTCCGAGTTTTGCACATGTGCACGTCCATTTTTTCTTAGCTAACTACAAAAACTATCCTTGATCTAACTTTCTAATTACAAAAAACACCATTGTGAAAAAATAAAAACACTCTTTGGCCTAAGCCTTAAATTTCATAATTTAAAAGGTAATTTCATTGTTTTTCTCTGTATTTTAATTTTTTTTTATTTTTTTATATTTCATCAAATATCAAATATTTGTCTCTCAACTTAAATTATAATAACGAAAAAACCATTATGAAAATAGCATTTGAAGCCAAGTTTAAATTTCTTGCTTCCAAGGATATCATGGTCATTTCATTGTGCAAGTAAGAGGAGAAAATATTTACTTTTCTCCGATCGATTTGAAAATAACAAATGAATCATGTGAAAAGACTTTAATATTCTTGAACACTTCTCAATGAACAATGCTAATGGGTATGTTTTATTTATGTTTTTTTTTTATCAATTAGATTTCATATTTTTTTATTATTTATGTTTTATTATCTAGGTCAGTTTTAGCTATATTTAAATAGTTTGTATGTTATTTTTAGAACTATTTATTAAGGTTATTATTATTGACATTCAAAATTTATTGAATCAAAATTTTTTCTATAGTTTGGTTGTAACTTCAGGGGTTGAGAAACTTTATTTTCTTTTTCTACAATTTAGCGATGTAATTTTTAAGTTGCGACAACCCCCGACTCTCTATCTTTTACTATAAAAAGCATCAACTGGTGTTAGAACTTGTTGAGTTATTCGATGGAAAAAGATAATGACAACATCATCCCACCCTAGGATGCAAATCAAGGAGTGAAGGTTACATGGGGCATTACCAAGTCTACGAATCAATGGTGAGAAAATTATAATGCTAATTTTACCATAAAAATTATTTTTATAAAATCACTTTTCGAAATATTTCGTATTGGAGATAGGTGAAATTCTTAAATTAATTAACATGCTCATCTATCAAATGATGTTTTTGTGAAAATAATTTCGGATGCGGAATAATTAGCATTATTAATTACCAATAACCACCGGAAGAAGTCCCCCCTTCCTCCTCAAAACTACATTAATAATAGCAAAGAGTCACTACTTGTGCAACTACAAGCCTGTCCTCTCATTAAGAAACCTATTAAGAAGATCATGTTCCAATTAATTAACAACTTAAGAGTAAATTACTGAAAGTTAAGCTCTTGATGAAATCCGACAACATGCTTTAATCTCTGGGTCCTTCTTTCTTCGTTGTGACATTTGAAATCCTTTTACCCCTTATTAACATTACACAGCAGCAGACACAATCATAGCATTCATTATTGTTTCCGTGTGCACATTTTCTTTTGGTAAGAATAAAGAATAAAAATCCTAGTACCCCAATAAAAAAAATAGTTTTTTTTTTTTTACAAAAATAAAAAATAACATAGTGATTAGGGAATATACCCCAAACTAGCATGGTTGAAAACTTATTTGCGTCGTTTTCATGGTCCTTTGTGGTCTCCTTATTGCGTGAATATTCAAAATATTATATACACCATTTATGGACCCACCCAACACATGCATGGAGATTCCTCATGACCTCGTATGAGTTTGATTTGGTACTTTAATTTTATACGCATGCAGTCTTTAATCAAGTTCAAAGATCCCAACTTCTTATAGTTTGTAAGTAAAAAGATGTGATATTGGAGAAGAGAACCATCCAAAGAGACTAGGTGCCACCTCTCTATATGGTTTTTTTTGCTAATTAAAAACTTTTTTAAAAAAAATTAATTTCTAGGTTTCCATTTCAAAGCTTGAATCAAAGATTACCGGGAAAAATCTCTAAATATGCCACCAATCTTGATTGAGAAAAAAACTTTAATGCCAGAGAACTAACTCAATACACTGTTTTATGTTGAAATGTTGCCGAATCCGTATTAATGTGCTGTAAGCAATTGATTTATTAGTTTTTAATACCAACTTAAATAATAATTGAGTTCTTGTCTTGAATCGATTTATTTAAGGTGAGGTCTTGGTTAATGATTTTGCTAACGATGTTAATTGAATTATATAACTAAGTGACACGTGTTATTTGACCTCATTGGTCCCGTTATTTATTTTTTCTTCACGGTCTTTATTATATATAGTATTTATTAAAATTGCAAGGAAAAAAAAAACTATGAGAGGTTTTTTCGAAAGCATTTGATTTTTTTTATAACTTCAATAAATGTTGTCTACAATAAATAAATAAATAAAAACTAACCAGAGGTCAAAGGGCACATTTCTCTGATTACTTTCAAATTAGCACAATAAACTTAAAAATATATTATATTAAATTCTTTTAGTAAAATATCATATATAATTTGACTTTATTGTCTTTTTAAAGCACGACATTAAGTAAATGAATCCGGTCATGCTACTTATGAGCCCGAATCATTCAATAGACAACTTAGATATAGATAAATAGATGAGTTATATTTATATATTTTGAAATTACTTGAATATTATATTATTTTATATTCATTTTGCATGTATATATGTTTTTTTTTTCATTTCTAGGGCAACTTGTGATTGTGAAATGTGAGAATATGTTGAGTTTAATTAAAATTTGTTGATTGCGGTTATTGTAGTTTTTTGCAAGTTTTTTTAAGAGTGATAAAATTTTGGGTATAGTTTCTATATAGAGAAAATTCTGTCCAAATTTTGATAAATTTATAAATATTTTAAGTTTTTAAAATCATAAAGTAAATAAAACTTTATATTAACGAAAATTATAATTTTATAATCTTTTTTCAAACTTAAAACATAAAAATGATCCAAAATCTTATAGTAGCCGAAATAATCTGATCATTTTACTCACAGTTTAATTATTTTATCAAATATCCAATCACTTTTTAAAATGATCCACAATTTAAAAACATAGTATTTTATTAATTTTACGGTTATGAACATAATATCAGTTGTCACAATTATAAATTAAATATTATGTATTTAAAGTGGGACATTATTGAAATGTGATATTTATATTTTTAAACTATCCTATTTGACTGACGTATATTGTTTTTATCACATACTATTTCAGCATTTTGGGGGCTGAGGTCATGGAGCCCCACAATGAGCGCAGCGTCCCAAATTTCTTGTTTTTGGGACTCTTTGAAGTGCGTATGTTTGAGACTGGGGACTGAAGGTAGACTGCGAAAGATTTTTACTCAAAAATATGATATGATATATTGTACTTGTTATCTTCGCTATTTTAAAATTTTAGAAATAAAATAAAAGGTGAGTTGTACATTGAGAATGAAATTTGGATTGACCGTATTTGTATAGAGTTTTAATAAAATTTTAATTTTTTTGAATTATTTTAAAGTATTAATACCTAATTTTTTTTAAAATAAAAAAATATATTAATACATTTTTTTAAAAAAATACTTTAAAAAAAAAACCAATATTACAATTACAAAGACTTCTGTATCCTACACTAAAATCTGAGCTTCTATCGGTCCCCATTAATGGTGTGTTTGTTTTAGTTTTTGAGGTTGAGATTGAGGTTGGGTACAACTCATTTATGCACAAAACTCAATCACAAAAACTATTTTTTTTTGTTTTTTTATCTTTTTTGATGGATCCCACACACAAAACTCCACCTCCACCTCAAATACAATCACCCTCTCAGTGTAATCAATTTTTGGGTCCGAATATTTATCTGATCATGTGCAGGTTAGCCGGATTGCATGCAATTTTGGTCTTTTCCAACTGTCTATGAAAGAATATCTTCAATTTTAAAATGGCAGCTTGTAGGTTTACTTCAAGATCATCTGATCTGATTGTCAATGAAATGTACTTATTGCTAAATTTGGTCGCAATGATCATAGAATGGAATGCCTTCGGTCGAGTTGATGGGCTTCTGTGATTCTGGGTTAACTACTAAGTGTTCCTTTTAAGTGCTAACAAACAACATACATTATTGAGATTGGTCGCAGTCCATCATTTGAAGGGAAATCCATTTTTGATGCAATTTTCTTTAAAATTATCTAAAAAATCCTTTTATCATAATAAAAAGTAATTATTTTCACTCAAAGCGGATCTCAGCCGTCAATTTTCCACCGTCACTTCCGTTGACTTGCGGGGCCCAAGCCCACGATCTTTAATCGCAATCAACGGTGATTTCCTGGCCCTATAAATCAGGGGAAACAGGACACGTAAGAGGATGGACTAACTCATGTGAGTGCACGTGCCAATCTGACAAATCTGCCTGTTGGGACCCACAACGAGCTGGTCCTCCTCAGACCTCACATGGAGGGCGACTGCACGTGCTTCGTATAGGTGGTCTAATAAAACATTGACACGTAAGTACACGGCCCAGTTGATCCTAGCTCTGCTGTCCTAGCTGTGTACATGAAAAATAGGACAATTATTTTGCTTTCTTGTAAAAAATAAAACACGGATGATTTTAATAAATATTGTTGATGGCGAGTTTGAATAAAAATGACAAGGTAGGGCGATAGAAGAGACGGGAGAACATGATATGAAAAACAATGCGTTTTGTCCTCCAAAAGTAATGCAGACAGATTGTATTTAAAAATCTGATTGTGGTTATTTTATAAAATATTTATTATTAAAATAATATATTTTATTTTTTAAAATTTATTTTTGATATTAACGCATTAAAATGATTAGAAATACAAAAAAAATATTAATTTGAAGCAAAGAAAAAAATAAAAAATTTCTAAATTTATCAAACACATTTTTTAAATACAAAAACAAACAAAATCATATACTGGTGCAGTGAAAAATTCTGCTTCAAATTACTGTTGTCTAGGGATGATATTGTTAATGCTAGAAAAACCTAAAAGAATCAGGGATGCACTGTAATATAAGACACAAAATGTTTCATGTTGATTGTAACAATGTATTTACTGTTTTGCTCTTCTTTATAAGAAACAAAGGGAAAACACACCTACAATTTCGATCGCCGGAAGAGTCCTCTTTCTTCCATTGTTGGATCACGTCTATGTTTGGATATGTGATGCGGCTGGATGTTGTCTTCATTATGGATGGTGGAGATTGGAAACACACTCACTGGAAAGGTGTTGCTCATGTTGAATAGTAGCTCACCAAGTTTCAAGTTAGCTCAATTTTATTCTAATCTAGGAAGATTTAACCATTGTATCATTCTCAGTTTGAGATATATTATACAAGACAATGTTTATATTCTAACCATTGGGTGCAAAAATGAAATCTAAGGAGGATGACTTATTACTTTTTGAATCCATTGCTAGTTTTGACAAAATTTAGAAAATTTGGTTAAATACATGTTTTGATGAAATTAGAATTATGTAAGTGTTAGGGTTTATAGAAGATGTAGTGGTAAAATAAGTTCTTGTATTGCTATGAATGAATTATGTATTCTTTGTATGAGGAGAAAAATGATTATGGTGTAAGAATAGAAAGGAACATTATTATATGAGCATGTTGAATGAATAAAAGGCTAACTTGTTGGTTGTGTCGATGTGAATGAGGTGGAACCATGAAGAAATTGAAATGGAAAAAATTTAGAAAATAAAACATATTTAAGGTTAGCCATAAGTATGTCTTTGGAAAATTGATTAGTTAAGAAAAATTACCATAAACACAATACCATTAAAATTTTTCTCTCTCAAATGAAATTATTTTCATTAATTATGTAAAGTCAAAGAAAAATATTACGGATTTGTTAACTAAAGGTTTGCCAAAAGAGTTTGTGTGTAATTCATCGAGAAAAATAGGCTTAAAACCTTTAAATAATAAAAGAATGTAATGATGATAAGCATACCTAGTTAATTGGATCTCAATATTTAGATTCAAATGAAAAACTAACTCATAAAACATTCTTAGCAGCACTTGAAAATTATTATTTTCTATTTATTCTTATGATAAAACAAGTGCTAGTTGTAATGTGATAAAGAGTGAGTAGTGCTCTTAATGATTTTCATATCTTAATATACGAAATGGAGTATAACAGAATACTTTTTATGAAAGATCACCTATATGCGTGGGAAATATGGTAATTTCTTTAAAAATTTTGATAAAGGCTGAATTCTTTAAAACTCTCATAAATCCAAGAACTGTTCAGGGCCAAAATGAACACAACAATGAGAACCAAATAAAATCTCTAGGTAGAGAACTATATGAGTACTATAATCTTGGTTTGCATAAAAGGTTGAATAGTTCAAGACATTGCGTTTGCTATTTAGTTGAGTAAATCCGATAGTATTTCACTAAGGAAGGCTCGAAGCCAAAAGCTACCTATCATGTTATAGTGCTATATCAAATTAGTATATCTTAATAAATCTTTGAGTCATTTTAAAATTGATGAGACAATTTCCATTTATATCAGGGATTGTTGGAGATTTGCTTAAAGAACATGGTTAATGAGAACATTTGATGCCAAATTAAAAGTGAGATTCACTCACTTTTAGAGTTAAAAACTTTGTTGGATTTTAATCTCCAACATATGCTCTTTAATATAGAATATTAACATGATTTATACATATGCTCTTTAATATAGAATCTTAACATGATTTACAAATTACAGATGAATGAAAAATTAATCTCAAAGAACCCTAGTTTAACATGTTTTGGTGAAACCTAAAACCTTTTAAAAAACTTTATCCCATATTGTAAATAAACAAAACTTTTCTAGTTTTTATATAATGAATAGTTGAAGAGTTAAGATTGGGCCTAAAAACACCCAAGTTTTTAGAAGAGAAAGGATATAAGCAAAGTAAGTTTTAGACGTAAAGCCATATATATGTGTTGGCCCAGCTTATGCTCAGGATAGGGTTTTAGGCTCTATTTGAGTTCATTGTAAAATAATTTTCTAAACCATAAAAAATTATTTTTTAGCAACTTAAATTTGGATTTAGATTTAGTCCATGAAGAATTATTTCTTCCAATCGAACCCACTATTTTGTCCAACCCATGAAAGGAAAATTTTGATAAGTTCTTTCAATATTTTTTCATCAAAACCTTAGTAGGTTTATTCAACTAAAAAGATAGGTTCTATTATGGACTTATGGTGATTAATTAAAAGTTAATAATATTGAAATTAATGTTGGGTAATATAAAAATTAATTCTTTAACTGTTTAACTTTCAAAATCAACTACAAAAAATAAAGTGAAGGGAGAGTTCAAGATTATACTTTTCCTAATTTTACATATCCTGTCTTATCTCAATTTTAATGTTTTCGTCCTCATTTCTTAAGTTTTTATATACCTTTTAAATCTAGAGTTTAAATTTATTTTGTTGAAAGATTATTAAATTTATTTACTTTGATTTTATTTAGAAATACATCTAAACTAAGATGATATTGTTATATTTTAAAAGGCTTATTACAAATAACGTTTGCACCAATTTTTTTTTTTATATATATATATATGATTTTGTTATAATAAACTAAACAATCAGACGTGTAACTTTCTTGAAGTTTGTGTGTCCACTGGGGAAAAGAAAATGAAGAGGTTGCCAAAGAACAAATCAGGAAACAAAAATTAATGAAAAGAAACTGTATGAACTAAGAATTTTCCCCTGTAAAACGTTTGCGTCAACCTAGGCAGCTAATCTTTCCACCCATCCTTACTCAACCGTCGCGAAGCAAGGCCTTTAGATGAAAGGCTTGGAGTAACAGGTAGCGAGGGCGCCTCAGGTGCCTCCTCATCATCCCAATCATCACCCCAATTATTATCCCATCCATCATTAGTTTTGGACTCTGTTTTCCCCCCACCTGACACCGGCAGCTCCATCTCTAGCCTCTGATATCGAGGGTTATTGTAGGAAAGGTGCTTCCTTCGGAAGCTGATGCACATCCAACCTGATGCCAGGATCAGCAGTGCAGCAAAGGATAAAACAGCAATGGTGGAGGTTCGTGACATGGAGTTTATTATATCAGCAGACTCGTGGGACTTGTGAAGCTCCTTGCCCAAATAGTGGGCAATCGTATCCTTTATATCAAGCTTGCACTGACCTTTACCAGCCGTCAAAACAATCAGGTTTTCACTTCCTCCACCAGTGATGGAAACCTTCACCTGAACAGCAGCGTCAACCAAAAGACAGTAGATAAATTCAAAATAATTTCAACGGGGAGATTATCAGATATTTTTCATATCTAGGAAACAAGGCAGAAATGCAGATCGTATTCAAAGCACAGAAATTGTTAGATTACCTATTTGACTGAAAATTATCAAATATTACATGAAAAATCTTTGTGCAGGAAACGTGGACCATTACCAAATTAGCAAGGCATGCTCAAAGCATAGAAACCCTTAATTTTAGTTGGTTGGTCACAGAAGCATTCACACGCCTTTAGAAGGCAGGTCTTCCATGCTGGATAAATTACAATAACGAAGCAACACATTGTTCATGCAGATCAAAAACTTCATTCTCAACTCAGTTGTTTTCAAGTCTTACATGACATCGCAACAAGACTGAATACCTAATGAATACCTATGGATTGAAGGGTTGAATATACTTGTAAACGAATAATCAGAGTTTATGTTGGGAGAGGATCCCCTTGGCATCGCATTCCCTGTTCTATCAACAATCAATGAGGTTGCCACTTCAGTTCCAGTTTTACCAACATGAATAGACGCCCCCCTTCTATCAAGTTACAATGGAGCTGTGAGCTACATTAGCTTTTAATAATTTCTACCTCATCACCTTTCATTATTTAGATTCTTATCATCATATTTCCTCATTTAGATTCTTACAGAAGAGATCAATCCCTCCAAGATTGATATCTAGAAAAGCAAGATAGTCTTAATCTACGACAGTTCTGTAGAAAATGAACCAGCAGACAACAAAAAATCATGATACGAAAAGGAAAAATAATCCTTAGTATTAGTTCAGCTTCAAAAGTGCGGCAGAAATTCATGCTCCTCCGTAATCTTTTCAATAACTACTTGGTATCAGTCATAAATACCTTTTTGTCATCTTTTTCTTGGAGTTGAATCTTTGTTTTCTCCAGGTGAACAAAATCTGGAGCAGAAATTATAACATTAAGCGGGCCTTTCCCCTTGTTCTGAATCAACAGTGAAAGATCTGGAGATTCTGGAAATAGAACAGAAGTCAATCCAGATATTTCAACACCAACAAGCAATAAACAAAACGTTCTTCAGTCTCATGACAGAAGGTTGTCCAAAATGATAATTCCCATACTGCACATCGAAATTCTACTAAAAGCAGCTCTCCGTTTTCTATCTTCATTATGTCCAAAATGATAATTCCCATACTGCATATAGAAATTTTACTAGAAGCATAACAACAAGTTCTACCAAGACTCGTATCGTCTAGACATTCCAAGGGTTATTTAATTTAGTTGATTTAAGTTGTTATGAAAACCCTCATTCTGGTGAAAAACTGAAAAAAGGATTGGCACAGATAAAATTTACTTCAGGAGTCCAATTTTTTCGGAATCAAGAACATGCAAAATTTACAACCTTCATCCTCAAATCACACTAGAAGATTTCAAGAGGATTCCCTCAAACATTCTCACAAATTTGGCTGCAAAACAATTGAACAAACTCTTCATAGACAAGAGTAGCTAACAATGAGATTTCAAACAAGGATCACAAAATTCATTAACAGAAAAGGGCCAATTAATGAAGTCAACTTCAATACTTCATACACATATAAAAGCAGGCATCAGAAAGGTTGTCTGTGAACACCAAAAAGTGTAGCATTATCGAAACCAAGATGAAACATGTCAGTACCAATCAGACGAAATGCATACCATTTCCCGGGACTCTTAAACAAGCAACCAACTTGTTTTCCTCGTCCGTGCACTTATTGGATGGATCGCATTCTTCAACATGAGGACCCTCCTTCCTTGATTGAGTATCCCTTTCATCGTTCTTCTCTTCAGGGAAATCCTTGGATTCTTCCCCACCACTCAAATCCTTCTTTTTATTATGATCACCCTCCTTTGCTTGAAATTCCTCACTTGAATTACCCTTATCCTCTTTCGCATTTTCATTATCTTTGGACCCAGATTGGCTATCCATCTTAATATTATTCAAATCATCAGCTTTATCATCCTTAGATTTATCAACTTGACCTCCCTTTCCCTTTCCTTTATCATCCTCAGTTGAATTGGATTTTAAATTTGACCCTCCTGCTTCTTTTGAAGCATTAGTAGTAGCATCCGATTTCGGATCTAAACCAGTGCCTGCACTTTCCTAGTTCAACCAAATCCATAATCAATTAATCTAAATCACTGACATAATTAACAATAGATACCCGTCAAAAGTCCAGTTTAATTCTTTTTTAAGTTACCTTCGAATCAGCAAGAGAGCAAACAACAACTGCAAGTAGTACTAGAATCAGACCCAGAAACCGAACTTGATTTGTTTTCATGTTTTGAGATAATCCCAGTTTGCTACACTATAAATTGACACTGTTCACAGAGTTCGGGCAAAAAAAAAAAAAGTTCCCGATTTTTACATCAGCGTCTTTAAGAAAAAAGAACAATAAAAGCAAAGAGTTTAATCAAGGATGGAGTATTTACTAACCTATGATTTGACAGTTGTTTGCATCTATTTGGTAAGATTTTTCTGCTTGAATCTTTCACGGAACAAACTCCGATTCTCATGGAGCTGAGCTCCCAAGCAAAGAAGAGTTCCGTTTGTTTTGTAGGGGTTAGCAGTTGAAATAGATACGAGGTACTAGGCGGTTGAACTTATATTTCTTGGTTTCTTCAGTTTGACAGTTGACTCTTTCACTTCCCTCTATTGTTTTGGACGTAGATGCAACACACACCGTTTTGTGCCCCCGGGAGTTGGGAGCCGCAGACCGTTTTTATGATTTATATTTCACTTTGATGACCGTAAGAATATCTTATCTTCGAGTTAGTTTTCATACCAATCAAAATGAATTTACTCTCGGATAATCTCTATAATGCATTCATATTTTTTTAGATAATGGTTTCAGTATTTAAAATAATTTTTTTAAAAAAAAACCAATCTCCTCAATCACCGTATCAATCTCTTGAGATTGGTATGTAACTCTTTGAACCATACCGTTAAATTCAACTTAGAATTCTAGAGAAGCTGCTAGAAATCAAGATTTTTGGCATAATTGTCAAAATTCCTTTATATTTTTATCCAAAAAATCAATTAAAATATTTTTGTATCTTTAAGACTCCATTATATATATTAACTCGAAATCTAATTCTCACTTAATTAGTACCATTAATCCATTTGATTTTTTTTTATTAAGAATTTATTTTGAAGTCTTTTAAATTTAACAGCATCTCATCGTTTTGAATAGAAATTATTACGGTATTATATTTCTAAATTACATTATATGCAAAATTATATAGCGTACATATTATCAAATCTAATTGCATAGAGAGTATAATTAATATTATAGATATATAATCTTTGTAAAACACGTACTTTTTATATAAACTCAGTGAATGTTTTTGTACTCCTAAAGTAAAAAATGTCATATCAGAAAATGCAAATGGATAGACATAAAATATCTTGATGTGCGATAAGAAAAATTTACAAGGGTGTTTGAATAATCTTATCAATGGAAGGTTTAATTTTGATAGAGAAAGCTGTCAGTATAACACCCCAAAACTCTCTCTGCTTTTTTGGTCCGTTGAGAACTGCTATAAATCTAGTGGCTACATAATAAGCCTTGCCACCATGCCGCCCAAGAAGAAGAAGAAGAAGAAATACCATTGTTTCTTAATATTCACCTGGTGAACAAATTAATGCCAACAAACGGATGTGAATGCCCAGATGCTTATGTTTTTAGTAAGAGATGTGAGGAGCCCAATGCCTATTTTTGCAATTTGACATTTACCTCTGAGTCTGAATTCCTAGCTCTCCTAACAGACTTCCCAATCCAAACTAGAAGGAGCCCATTTTTGAGACGTGATGGCTTGCTGGGAAGAGCATATTTGCTGTACTCTATATCGCTTAGCAAGGAAAAACATATTCTGAACTAGGGTTTTGAAGCCGGCAGATTGCTTTCACTATTTCTTCTTGTTGGGGAGCCCATAACCTTCGAGCAAAAAGTAAGGCTCGTTTCAGATATGAAATCAGGATAGATAATGGCCCATTTCCAGCAGTGCTGGGCTTAGAGCGACGAGGTCTGAAGAGCTGGTCTCATTATAAGCCACCTCTGTTATAGTGGAGGTCAATTTAAACCCCTTTTCGGTTGGGGGTTAAGCAGATAGTCTACAAACCCGATGGGTGCAGGCTAGGCTAGGCTAACCTAACCCCAGCAAAGCATGCTATGACTGAACACAGTATGTTATCCTCTTCACGGTGACATGGTTTTTCATGCTCGCAAGCCACACGAGGGTTGACTAGAGGAGTGAAAATAGTGTCAATTCACCTACAAATTGGCAAAAACATTAAATGAGCTAATTAAAACCATAAGCACCTTGTCTCAATCAATGAGCTGCACGGCAATGTCCAAGTGGCGTCGGCGGTGCACGTCGGTCACGTTGCCCTCAAGTCAGCTTACCCTGTTTTGAGGGTTTTATACTAGCACAACAAGTAGCAAATAGAAGTCTTGGCTATTTATGAACAAAGAAGAAATTAATTTCAGGATCAAGCCTGCTTAAGGAAAGGTTGTTATCATGGATAAATAGAAGAGCATATATATTATTGGTTGGGTGCCAAAAGTCTGAAATTTTCAAAGGTATTACTTGGTCTAAATTTGTACGACTTGTTGAAATGGAAATCTTAACCGTGTTGATGTATGTTAAGAATTTAATTTTATAATCTAATCTATTTATTACTTGTTCTAGAGTGTAATAAAAATTAATTTTTAAAATATTTTTTATTTGAAAACATATTAAAATAATTTTATTTTTTATTTTTAAATTTATTTTTAATATTAACACATCAAAACAATTCAAAAACAAAAATTAATAATTTGAAGCTAAAATGTTTTTTAAAAAATTTTCAAAAATAAAATTATACTAAAATACAAAATAATACCTTGACAAATAGTTGTCATCATCACTAAATAAAAACAACCAGTTAGTTAGATGTCATGAGTCTATAATTGTTTTTATTTTTTTTGTTGGCTGCTAGGAAATGAATTTCTCTTTAGAATTAGGTTGAGCTAGACATGGGTCTCAAAGTACTGTATAATTTTCTTAACTATCACCTACAGAATATCCTGCTGCAGAATTCACTCAGCAACCAGTTGAAAAGTCTTTTATAGTTACTATACAGCTTAGTTAATTCCAATTATGTAAATATATACTGAAAAGTATATGTTCTCAAGTACTGTATAGTTCATGTTTCTCTTTATTTCATTTCTTTTTATTATTATTATTATTATTAATGTTGGTTTTCGGGTAACCTTGCATACAGCTCGATAAATCTTGTATGTCTTGAAGTTAATGATCATGTAAACCTTTAGTAATCCTGAAATTTATGAAATTTGAATAAATAATATCTCAAAAATAAATTTAAAACCTGAGCAATTAAATTATATTTTGGTATTCTTATGTTACTCTCATTTGCTACGTTGTATGCCTATTTATTTTGATGAATACAATTATCCATGTTATGATGGACAAAACTCTTACATTTTTTCATTGTCTTACCTGGTATCAAAGCCAAAAAAAACTCACGTTGTGCTTCCTAGATCACACTTTGACACCATATCAACTTCTTTCTCTTCCATTGATGTCAAAAGCACCAATCCACTCAACCTTTCTCATCCCTACTTGTCAGTATCTTTTAAGCTTGATGACCTAAATTATTTGGGCTGATAATCTCAGTTTCTTTCGTTCTTTAACAACAATGATCTTTTTAGGTTCATGGAAGGACCTGAATCAATTCTTGAGAAACTTAATATTGATAATTCTCCCAATCCTTCTTATACAACCTGGTACAAGAAAGATCAAGCTCTATTGGGGATTCTCTTTCCCTCCATCATTCCAAATCTTGTGGCTTCTGTATATGGTTTAAACACTTCGAAACAAGTGTGGACTATTCTTAAAACACGGTTTTCCTGTCAAGCTCGTTCTCGCATTGTTCACATGAAGTGCCTATTATAGACCATTACTTAGAGGTCTCATAATTGTTTTGCCTATTTAAAGAGTGCCAAATCTATATATTGGCTGCTGCAGGGAAGCCTGCTGATAATCAAGTTTTGATCTCGTCTTCTTGGTGGTCCGAGCTAGGATTTTAACCCCTTTATTACATCTTATAATTTTGCTTCCAAGAATAAAAACTTTACCATTGAAGATTTTAATGTTGAGCTGTTGAGGCATGAAGCTCTTTTTGAAAGTCGGCATAGCACTGTGGTCTTTAATACCACTTTTGCTTTTGCTATCAACAAGAAGCCTTCATTTGGACAAAAGAAAAGTCCATTTGTTCTTGTTATCGCTCGACCATCATGTCCATCTCAAATAAATGTTCCCATCGATGGTCGTAAGAGGTGAGAAAAAAATTAATAAATTGATTAAATTAAAAAAATAATAAAAAAATCAAACTATAAAAAAAACTCGATTAAACCGATTAAAATATTTTTTAAAAATATTTAGTTTAATTCGGTTTCGGTTTCATAAGTCTGAAACCGAAAAACCTCAACCGAACTATAAACCAAATCGAGCTAGAAATAACCGAACAGAACCGAAATCGGTTGGTTGGGTTTCGGTTTTTTTATAAAATAATCGAATTAAACCAAACTGAAACCGGTCAGTTGGAACTGATTTCGGTTTGATTTTCGTTTTATTTTTTATATTTTACAAAACTTTAGTTTAGTTATTTTTATAAGTAAAAATCAGACCAAACAAAAAATAATCATTCCTAAATGATCCTGGCACTGGTTCTTCATCTCTTCTATCAGCTTCAATTCAGACCTCCAAAGGCAATCAACCCATGTCAAATCCATGGGAGAGTAGGTCATATTGCTATAGAGTGCTACCATATATTTGACTTGTCATATGAGGATCATTATCCACTAACCTAGCTTGCAGGAATGCTAGCTGAGTTTAATACACAATTTGAGCACCAAGTGTGGTATACAGACAACGTTTTTGGATGATAAAAATCGCACTCATTTATTGCCCTTAAATGGAACAGACTTTCACTATAGAAAATGGTACAATTATGTTAATTAAAAGTACGTACTAGCTCCATTTCTTTACAAATTAGCCAATCTAATTTTCAACTATCCAATGTTTTTGCACTACCCGCATACCTCCACCAATTAACTATTTATCAAGAAATTTTGCTTGGACAATAACTGTTACTGGTACTAATTTCATAGTGAAGGAGAATCAGAGATATTGAATACTACTCTATATATAGACAGGTTGAGAAAAGTCTTTATACCTTGAAGGATAAAGAAGCTACAATCGAAATGTTTTTGAATATATTGAATAAAAAGATGGCTAATACGATTGAGTTGTAATATTATGTTGAGAGCTACCAAAATAAAAGAACAGGCGAAAAGAAAGCGAAATACTTGAGGCTGAATTTTAAAAGAGAGAAGATTGTTGATTACATCATAGCCAAATATTGTGGAAAATTAATTTTGATAGTTAGAGATTTATTTTTTTCTAATTCATATTTTTATTTTAATAAGTATAATTTTTTATATGACTATTAGATTTGACTAAAACTTTACCAAATATTTCTTGAAATGTTTTTTTATAGTGGGTTAAAGTTTCAAGGTAATTGGATATTGGAAAAGTTTTAATATAGAATCTAAGAGCTACTATGCAATAATTATATTAGTTTCTTAATTAATTTAGAATTATTTTTCATGTTCTATTTAGAAATATATATATATATATATATTAGCATTTTAATAATGTTTTTATTTATTATAAATAGAGTCACTTAGATTATATTTAGGTTTTTTTGGGACATAAATTGATTTCAGCAATTATTATTATATATGTGATGTTTTATTTATATTTTTTTTTCATTAAACTACTCTGATTTATTGAAAAATTAACCAATCTTCGTGATATCTTTTATATTTATTGTTTGCATCTCTTAATTTATAAGTGGTGGGTGGGGGTTTGGTTACTTCTGATCTTGATATTTTGATATAAATTATTAGTGTGAGAAGCTCAATTCAAAACCCAATTTTAATTTCTTGGAAAGGATTAATTTGGATGTAGGTTGATCTATCTTTATATCATTCAAATCACCATGTTTAGCTCTTTATTTTACTCCTAGTTTTTCTTTTATTTACTACGTTGTATGCCTATTTATTCTGATAAATACAACACTCCATGCTATATTGGCCAAAACTCTTCTTTTTATATTATCTTGCTAATTGTATTCATGCAGCAATTTTACCGGCTAAACTTGACCTTTTAGAATCATCTTTCACATTAGAACCACCTTATCATATATGGAGTACATTATGAGACGTTTATATTGATTGCAATAGCTTGATCTCTTCACAATAAATCCTCACAATCCTAAATGAAATCAAATGAAGTTGAAAACATACCTCAATAATACAACAAAAAAATTCAAAATATTCCCAGATGACAAATTAAGGCAACTTAATGAAATGAATAAGGTGGGGTCTGGGGGAGACACGAGTCACACCCGTTCTCTTGTTTCAATCTACTGCCATGTTTGACCTTTATGGATGCATTAAGTAGCCTATGGATAACAATATACTGTTGCGAGACACAGAAGCATAATGTTCACTTGAGTTTTCTACAATTCGATAATCGCACGAATTATTTCCCATTTCACACTAGAGATTCAAAGAGGAAGGAAATAAGGGCATGCATGATTCGTACAAGGCAGCAAATTGGTTTTCCATTTGAAGTACTCTCCACGGTAACATCACAGCGTTGAAATGTACTCAACCCGAGTGTTGAAATGATTGATTACAATATGGATATATTTAGGTAGATTTAACAATTTTAATGAGTTTAAATTCTCTTAAGTTACTGGAGAAATGGTGGGTTATGTTTGAGAATTTATTTTATTTATTAATGTGGGTGTCTTAGTTAGTTTGCGTACACTTCAATTAATTTCACGGGCCCTGAAGTTAACGATCATATAAGTTTCCGGTGGTTATAAGATGACTCAAAATCGTGATCATTAGGAAGCAAACCCAAAACCTGATCAGTTAAGTTACCCCTCAAAGTTATGTTTGAGAAATCTTAATCATATAAGTATATAAGTTATGATATTAATAGGTTTTTTTAATACCTTAAATTCAAATAATTCTCAACTTATTATCTAAATAAGTTAACTACCCCGATATGAAATCAATTTTCAACCATTGATTTTATAACTCAACAATTAAGTTCTTACAAGCACAACCCATCATTTTTTTATTAATATTTTAACTTCAGCTTTGTAGAATAATAATTTTGCTTCTCAAGACTTATGGGCTGCATTTAAGTGAATCAGTATCTGTTTTAGGGTTTGCGCAGAAGGCATGTTATGATCATTCCCTACAATATGAACTTGTGGTCTGAACGAAACACTATTATTATTGTCTCTGTTCTTTCTTCACAGCCTCAAAACAAGACAAAGCCATGTAGAGTAGGCCCCAAATGCGTGCCATGGCACATGAAACAGCACCAGCGAAGCTAAGATGAGAGGGGGACCATATGTATATATATATATATATATATATATATATATATATATATATATATATATATAGGTTGAAAATCACACCGTATCATCAAAAAACTTATCTACAGTTTTATTGATAATTTATACGTTTCTGCTTTGCAGAAAGACGTCTCATCAATGAATGCAAAGCCACCTGTGTGTGAAGAGGCGGGGCAATCATGCATGGATTGAAACCTACCATAAGTTCTCGAAGGCAATCCCATTTCATCAATTTCTGGTATCACGCCTAGTTTGAGGGATAGGCTGGCAATGATTATTATCGAGCCTTCAACTATTTGAGATATCTAACTAACCCCATTCACGTGGAAGAAATTTAAGAGTAAACTTGTTCTAATTGTGTATCCCACTAAAAGAAAAGATTTAATTAGCTTAATTATGCTACCTACCAAGAAAATAAACAAGACAATTAAATTTTTAACAATAATCATCTTTTTTTAACCAAATATTAATATTAATTTGTCTCAGTTAGATATTGTCAACTAGGTTTTCTTTTCCTATAAATGAACTTAGTCTGAATTAACACACCAAAACTACTGCACTAGCTACTACCATCTAACCGTAAAAAGAAGGGGGGGGAAGATCATAACTCAATCAGCATGCTAGAATTGCTAATGCAATTTATTTATTGTAAGAAAGAGCAAATAACCAGAATGAAAAGGAGTGTTCCAAGCAATATAATGCAATTTATTTATTGTAAGTAAGAGCAAATAACCAGAATGAAAGGGAGTCCTCCAAGCAATATATTGTAAGAAAGAGCAGAGCAAATAACCAGAATGAAAAGGAGTGATCCAAGCAATATACGGTTGGGGGTCTCTCTACTGTCGAAAGAAAAGGAAAAGGTGACTTGGTTTTTTAATGAGAATTTGTGGGGCCTTATTAACCATGAACTGATCACTCAAAGCATCCATCCTAATCAAATGTTAATAGTATAGTAGAGTTGAGCGTTTGGCTGGTTGTTTGGTTTTCGTTTTGATAAATTTGGTTCGGTTTTTAATTAACTAAACCAGAATTAAAATATTATTTGGTTTCTTTGATATATATATATATATATATATATATATATATAAATGAATTTATCAAAAAATTTATATATACACGCACACTATTTGGTTTTTGATTAGAAACAAATCAAAAAATTTAAAATAAAAAAACAACTAACTAAATTAAATTCGGAATGATTAAAAAAAACAAAGAACTAAACCATAATATTTAATTCACATTGACTTTTTGGTTTAAAAACTAAATAGTTATAATCTAAGCTACATTTGTTTATTTGTTTTATGAAAAGTGATTTCTTAAAAATTACTTTATAAACTTCTGTGTATTTGTTTGCTATTGAGAAAATTAATCAATGAAAAATATTTTTCAATCCAAGAAAAAATTGATTTAATTTTTAGGAAAGTTGGCGGAATATACTTTTTAAAAGTTGTAAGATAATCAAATAATTTTTATTATTTATTAGATATATCAAATTTGAACATCAATTTTTTTATTGTTATATATTTTGTTTTGAGTTTATTTATTTATTTTTATTTTTTTCTTATAATTTGATTTAATTTTATTTTTTTATTGTTATTTATTTTTCTCTTGTTATTTTCTTAAATAAATTTTATTTATTTATCTTATTAGTTTCTATTATTTTAATTACTATTTATTTAATTTAATTTTTTTCTATCAGTTTTAATCTTTATTATTTTAATAAATTTAAAAAATAATATTAATAAATTATTTTCTTGTTTATTTTGGATAATATAGTCAAATATTAAAAATTATTTTTTAAATTATTTTATATAACACGGTCAAACATAAAAAATTTAATTTTTTAAGAAAAATGTTTTCCAAAAAAATCTACTTTCGCAAACAAACGAGCCTGAGATAGTATTTTTACCTGCCTCCTTGTGGGGGCCATTGCTACCAAAATTGGGCCCACTTCAAAGCCACCCTGTCAGGGGCTTCAAGCGTATCAAATAATGTTCACGATCTCACTTACGTTGTCGTGACGTCACACTTCAATAGACTCAACGTGGAATGGCATCTGTAGCTAAAAAATGACTTCGGTGTAGGGCATGAAAAAATATCACGAGAAATTGGGAAAGAGAAAATTGGCCTTTTCGGGGACTAAGAAAAAAGATACACCGACACGTGGCCCGTAGTATAGTGACGAGGCTGGCTCAGGAGACAGGACCACTTGGATAGTCGGCGTCTGTTTGCAGCTGGCTGTGTGTTTGTGTGACCAAGTCCGGAACGTCTTTAGAAAATGACAAAACACAACTTTTTGCAAAGTCAAATGTAATAAAGTTATGGACGTAAATTGCCTTTGACCCATTCTCCTTCCTTTGCGACTTTCTTTCGCCATAAATAAAACTAAAATTACTATAATGCCCTTTAGATCTATTCGTGTCGGTCTTGAGGAAAAATTAAAATTAAAATTAAAATTGCACCGGACGAATATATATATATATATATATATATATATATATATATATATGTATGTATATGTATATGTATATGTATGTATATGTATATGTATATGTATATGTATATGTATGTATTATTAATTAAAATTATGTGGTTTTTTTATGTTTTAGAAAGATCAAAGATTTGGGCATTAAACATTCGGCATTTTTTCTCCATCGTCTCCACTAAGCTAAATTTATGTCTCACGTTGCTTCTTTTTTTTTTTCAATTGATGGGAGATAATGCATGGAGGATGATTTCCATCCCTCTCAATCTTTTTTGAAGGGCATTTATTTTGTATAAAATATTTCATATAAATATATTTTTATGATTTTTTTTGTATTGGTTTTGTATAAAATATTTATTGCTTAGAGTATTAATTTTCAACATATTGAATTTTGTAAGATATTTTGTAGACATTAATCAGTTTCATAATATTAATAAACTATTTCATCCATCATAATCTATTTGGTTGGTATCGCCATCGTCATGCTATAACAAACCAGTATCATTGTTCTTGCTAAAACCATCACTTTTACCATCACAATTACTTTGTTACCATCACCTCCTTTTTACTTTTATATTTACCTTCATTTTTCTATCATCACCTCGCCGTTATAACACTTTAAACTAATGTATATATTTTTTATCATTTTAATTTATTAATATAAAAAAATTAAAAATATTTTCATATATTTTCAAAAGTAAAACCTAACTGTTCCTAACAAATCTAAGTAGCTGTCCTGGTGGGTTAGATTTGCGCGTTGTTGCAAGTGAGGGCAAACGTCGACTTGTAGCAGAAGGAAGAAGTGAAGATCTAAAAAGACAGAAAGGTACCATACATAACATGAAGATTAGGAGAACACTATTGAAAATCTTTTTTTTTTTTATTTAAGTGGATATTTAGGTTTATTTACGTGTGTCTTGATTAATTATATGAATCTTGAAATTAATAATCATATAAATCTTCAATAATTCTGAGAATTGTGAGACTTAGATTAATAATTTTTTAAAAAAATTAACCAATTAAACATATTTTTCAGATTTACTATTAAGGATCTTCCAGGGTTGCTACTGAGGATTTGACTTGGGGGAAATGGTTAGGTTGGTTCACATGCACATAACTTTATCTGTGGCCTTTGAAGATGCGTGTCCTTTCACGAGCTTTGTCTTCATAGCTCTGTATCACTCGTCTTTCGATCCCACCTTTACGTCTTTAATGCACCATGGTCCCGTTTTGGATGTAGATTCGGTAGCTTTCTGAGCTGACGACCCTTCTGAAGAGAAGGTCTTTCTAGCCTCATTCGATCTGTGCACCTCCTCGGCTCGGTTTCTTGTGGTCTCTCACGCTTCCATATCTAGCCAGTATGACTAAAATGGCTGGTGCCTTAATATCGGCTTGTTTACAAGAAATTTGACCCCTTGTTTTATGTTCTTAGCTGTGTATTTATATCCCATTCAACTTGAGTCTCAATGCTACGTTCTATGCATACTAAATTCAATATTGTTAAATATTTTTTTATATATTTATGGAGGATTCATATCACTAAATAAAGTATCTTAAAAGATGTATTAAATAATATTTAATAAAAACTCTATGACAAAACCATTACTTTTCTTTTTACCAATTTGTCTTGGT
Source organism: Populus nigra (assembly GCF_951802175.1). Lineage (NCBI taxonomy): Eukaryota > Viridiplantae > Streptophyta > Magnoliopsida > Malpighiales > Salicaceae > Populus > Populus nigra. The sequence goes on along the minus strand of NC_084852.1, from coordinate 42,661,633 downwards.
TTTGTTTCAAGATTGATTTCCACAAATTTTCCTTAGAAAGGTTGAATCTTTTTATTATTGTTGTTGTTGTTTCATGTTTATTTAATTTAGTGTTTTTTATTAAATAACATGACGTGTAAGTTACAGTTGGCATAGTCTAATTATTTTTAATATATTATTTCAAAATAATTTATTTGATGATATAGGTGCTGTGTGAATATAAAAGTTATTTTATAAATAAAACATATTTAATGCTACATATACATGAATATCTAATATCAAAACTTGACGAAAGAACGTTATTGGGAGAACGAGATAAATTTAGAGAACAAGGACAAAATTGAACTAATTCAAACAACATAAAAGTTGATAAATCAAATTAAAAACGCAAGTAAAAATAAGTTATTGACACAAACATGAGAATAAGTTTAATCTTGAAATTTCAATGCTCAATTTCTCACTAAAAGCCTCAAAATATGGCATTCTATATATATCCTTAAATGTTTCTTTATCTTTTTCCGGGGGGTTATAGGTTTTTTCCTTTTTTATATCCAAATAGGAGGAAAACCTTTACAAATAATATTAAAATTGATTATTGATATATCTTTACATGGCATTAATTGTTGATGTGAGTAACATGTGCTTATGAAAAAAAGACTCTACGATCAATTTATACATGATTTAATATTGAGATCATTTTTAATTGTAGTTTATTTTATTAAAGATTATTTTTATTTTATTTTTAAATTTTTATTATCCTCAGGTTTTTTCTGTCAAATTTTATCCTTATTTTTTTTTTTGCAAGTTTCTTTTATTAGTATTTTTATATGATTTCATACTTCAAAATTAATTTTTTTAACAGTTAAGTTTCTTTATTGAACTCAGATTAAAGATTTCACAAGTTATAAATTTTAGATATTAGATTATATTTAAGAGGTTCATCTAGGTTTGTTTGATTTTTTTCCCCTTATTTTGAGCTTATTTTCCTGCTTATTTTTCTTATTTTTAATCTTTTTCTTATTTTTTGGATTTGATTATATTGGGTTAACCCTCTATAATTGTTTTCAATTTCACCCATATTATTTTTTAATCTATAATTAATCTATCAAATTACAAATGTTTTTCAATTTTCATGCTCTATGATTTTTTAAACTTTCAAATTTGATACTCATTATTTTAATTACTATTTATTTTTTTTGTATGTTTTTTTTTCAAATTTCATCCTCCTTAACTGTTTTTCTCTCAAATTTTATCATTTTTTCTAATGAGTTGCAACAAGTTGATTATTTTGTTTGGTCCATGATTAAATGAGTTGCGAGTTTTTAAAATTAGACCAGGTTTAAAAGGTTCACTTGGTTTTCTTAGTTTTTTTCTTTTTCTAAGCTGATTTTTTTTTTGAAATCTTACTTTATTTTTATTTTTTATGGTTTTTCTCCTATTAAATTAGCATTGGGTTGTTTGATAATCCATATAGATTCATATATAGTTCTTTTTATTTTTTCATTATTTTTTAGTTTATTTATTATTATTATTATTTTATATTATTTAAATTGTAACTTGAATCAATAACTCGAGAATTGGATTTTTTTTAGCCTAGCACTTTTTTTTATGTAAAAACCATATATTGAGCCGCGGTGAAGCACATACAACATATGTAGTTATTAACTAAAGTTGCACACGAGGAGAGACCAGGAGAAAAGAGGGTAGCATATGCTTGCTCCAAACAGGATATTATAGACTCATGATGAGTGTTTGTCTTTGTAGTTTAATTTACTTTTAAAAAAAAAATTAAGAAAAATATCAAATTGTTATTTTTTATATATATATTTTTTATAATTTTAATATATTGATATAAAAAATAAAAAAAAATTAAAAAAATTATTATAATATATTTATAACAAAAAAATACTTTTAAAAAGCATTTTACACCACATTATTAAATACACACTTAAACATTAAGTTTCTAAATTACTCGTAGATCGAGTAAAAGAGATTCGATCTTTGTTAGGTTTTTTATGATCTCATGCGCGTGTGATTTGCTCTCTTTAAATAAAAAAAAAGGACAAAAATAATTAATAAGTTATTACAACTAAAAAAACAAATATCACAATGTGTTTGCGCTAAGTAGCACAATCAATTAAAACTCAATAAATTGTGCTACTTTCAATAGTTCAATTCTACACTACCAGGAGGAGTGCAACTCTTAAAAATTAGGGAAAAAATAAAGATTGTGCTGCAGGGTGTACCACAACACTCACAATTATTTCATTTTATAATTATCTATTGGGTGACTCAGTAGTAAGAGTTTGGGATTAAAGAGTTTGTTTTTCCTGTGATCTCAGGTTCGAGCCCTGTAGTTTTTAATATGATGACCACTAGAGATTTACATAGTCATTAACTTTAGAACTCGTGGGATTAATCGAGATACGCATAAGTTGGCTCGGACACCCACGTTAATAATTGAAAAAAATACCTCATTTCATGCCTATTTTGACACAAATAGGTATTTTATTCATTTATCTCAAAATTTGCACCATTTAATGGTTGCACTACTTAAGAATTACCTAGTAGCATAATCTTTATATTTATTTATTTTCTATTTTTAAAAGCTATGCTACTCTTAGTAGCAGAACCAGCTCTTTATTTTTTAAAAAAATTGTGCTGCTAAACATTCAAGGGTGTGTGTGTGTAGACACACACACACACACAACCTAATAAAAAAAAAAACTAAAAAGGTTGCGCTGCTAGTAGTGAAATAACCAATACACAATTTCACTACTAGCAGTGCAACCTTTTTAGTTTTTTTTTAAGGTTGTGTATTGGTTCTACAACAATACTAATTATTTTTTATTTTTTTCTATATCGTTTATTAATTATTTTTGCTGCAGTGCTATTTAAGAGGAAAAAAGAAAATCTCCATTCAGAGCATGAATTATAAATGTTTTTAATACTTCTTTTATTCGATAATGAAGTTATTCTTATAACAGATTGTAAATTAATTGAGACTAATTTTTTTCGAGCATCCCTTATATCAATATGATTTTCTCATGATAATTTAATAAATTCCAATCACTTACAACACTAGAATCATACATTATTGCTCTCATTTTGTGATATGTGCTATTTTTATGCTAGTTTTTACATATAAAAATAAATAAATTTAATTCTCTAATCAAATCAAACATATACTGATCACTTTAAATAAAAACAATTCAAGGAATTTACGAGAATTCTACTCACATGCTTTAAATTTAAAGTTGATAACTAAGAAATAGAATCATGATAGGGAAAAAGAGAGCAAAAGATCGTTCTTTTTTAACTTCTCCGAACATTTAATTCATTTTTTTTCTTTACTTCCTAAAATGTTGAGACAGGGAGAGAGGGGGGGGGAGAGAGAGAGAGAGAACGAAAGAGGTTAGCCGGCTACAAAGCCGAGCAGAGCTTGAAGTGCAGCTGAGGATAGGAGTGAGAGTGTATACTGGAATATAAAGAAAGGGGGGAAAAATTAAGGACAATTTATCCGGCACGAGAAGAAACAGAAAAGCAAAATGTCCTCGCGCTGCAAAAAGCCAAGACGCGTGGCAGAGAAGGCTTTAAATGTGTAAGACTTTTTAAACACACACAAAGCTCTGACTTCTGTGTAATAAATAGAAAGGAAAGATTTTGATTTTTTCTTAGTTTTGAAATAATTTTTATTTTTATAATTTTAGATTGTTTTGATATTTAAAATATAAAAATATATTATTTTAATATATTTTGAAGTAAAAAATATTTTAAAAATTAATTTCTATCCACTAGCACATAATAGGGTTGTAGGCATGAGATCATATGTGATTTCGAACTTTACAATTTGAAATTGTGAAATTTTGTTTTTAAAATTTTTTTTATTTGAAAAAAATATTAAATTAATAATTTTTAAATGTTTTAAATAATTTTAATATATTAAAATTAAAAATAAAAATATTACTGTAATGTATTTTTAATTGAAAAATATTTTCAAGATACATGCTGGACTATTTTACCAAAAACACATTTAAATAGAATGCAATTATAAGCCGCACCGCAAAATCTGAAGTGGTGATCTAGAGCAACTTCATGTGCTTTTGACGCATAATTCCTTGTTTATTCACTTCCTTGTATTTGCTTGAGATAGTTAAAAGCCTAGATTTCAACAATTCCTTTCTCGGTTGATATTGTTAAGTTTATTCATTAATATTTTTTTTTTGTTTTGTTTTGTCTAATAATAACGATGTTCTGAGAGGGATTGACTAGAGATTAAATATGGTCGACCACTCCTCTTATACTATTTTTTTTTTATTTTCTTTTCTTTTCTCGTACGCCGAGAACAAGTCACCCCCGACATTAAATGTACCATAAATCAATAAGCTAACCAGTGGAGTTTGGGGAGAGCTTACATAACTCCTGTTGACCATATTTGTATATTCGTAGTATACAAAAATTTTAAAAACTTAATTAGTCTCACTTTTTTGGTTAAATCAGTGAAGATTATATATATATATATATATATATATATATATATATATATATATATATATATATATATATATATAAGGTTAATTTCTTTAGGTTCTTGCGTGTTTGGGGTTGTGGTGGCGGTAGCGATTTAAAGTATTTTTCACTTAGAAATATATTAAAATAAAATTTTTTTATTTTAAAAAAATTATTTTTAACATTAACATTATATATTTATTGTTTTAACTTCGAGGCGGAGACATGACAAATCACTCATGGTCAACCTCAATTTAATATAAAAATCACAATTCAGGTCATGGAAACGACCATAACAATGCGTGGCACCTTTTTTCTCACATTGGTGGTGCTGACAATAAGTTTTCCTTCTATTTCTTTTCTTCTCTTTTTATCTCTTCTCCCCTTGAATTCTGCAGCCTTTTGTTGTTTTCTTCCTTTAAGGGATTATTTTTTCCATTTGTCAATTATAGTCCCTTTAGTTTTGGTCTCTCAAAAAATAAAAAAACCTCGAACAATATTGTGCATAATCAAGTCCAAGTCAAATGATAGATTAGGTTTTTATTGGGCTTGGTTGGATGGAATTCGGGCTTAAATCAAAGATTATGTGGAGAATTATAAACTAAATTGAAAGAAAAAGGCTTGAACTCACGTGGTATAAAACTCGTGACTCAATTGATTGGTTCTTACAATTAGGGGCTAAAGATTAAAAAAAAAAGGCAAAAAAAATGGGTTTTTATGCATCAAAATGCAAGAAGACTTGTTGTGTTATAGCGATGCATGCAATGACCTCGCCTTCAAAGGTTGTCTTCTGCGGTGTCTTTGAATGCGTCATGATGACTTGTTCTATGAACATGTGGTGGCTGTTTCTCCTCGTGGTGGCGTTAGCGATCGGTTTTTCTTCTTTCTTTTTTTTTTCCTTTCTTTTTTCCTCTTGAATTCGGTAGCTTTTTGTTTTTTTCCTCCAAGGGATTGATTTTTTTCCATTTATCAATTATAGTCCCTTGAGTTTTGATCTCTCAAGAAACAAAAAATTATAGTCCATTTATCAATCATGAATAAAATAAATATAAAAGGATCAAATGAAAAAAAAAAGAAAAAAGAAGCATTCCTTGAACCCGCAGCGTCAATGAGTCTGTTTCACGGTAATTGAAATAGTGGATTGCCTAGCCCCATTAGTTTTTGTTAATACCATGAGTGCATTATTGTCATTACGGCATAGGCCAACCTTTACTTGGACTAAAATTTCAAAATATGAGGAATTTCACAGCTGTAAAATACGGTAAGGCCAAGGAAAGCCCTCAACTTTGCTCTGCAGCTATAAATACACCAACTTGGACCCAACCACAAACCACTCTAACCCAAAAACCTTCTTTGAAATACTTCCCCCAAAAAAATCCGACGCCCTCTTCTTCTCTCAAAGCCGAATTACTTTTGTTTCACCATCGCCAATCTGCTCTTCATCAAACACTTTACTATTCCGTTTGCCCATTAAAGCTCAAGCCTTAAGCTTTCTCTTCATCTCTCAAAACCCCTTCATTGTTTTCTAGCAAGACCGTTTCTTTTTTACTATGATCTCATTTTTCTTTTGAAAACCAATATTTTGAAGGAAAAGGGACGGTTTTTAGTGCCCATTTTACTTCTCTTTTATTTTCTCTCTGTTTCCTCTGTTTTCCGTTCTAAAAGTTTCAGATAATCATGGAAAGAATGCAAGAAAACAACTTTTCTTTTGCATTTAACAACACAACTGATATTGGTTCCTCACTGTCACAACTTATATTGGCAGGAGGGACCAACACTTTGGATTCAATTTTCTCGTATTGCCAAGCAGCAAGTACTCTTACTAGTCCAGCTTTTGAGCCTTTAGGCTCTTCAGTCTATCTCCGCCAGAGAGATCTATTGCAAAAATTCAGTGAAGAAAACAGAACAAACACTTCCTTTTCTCACAATTGGCTACCAAACCCTCTTCAAAACCCTGTGCACACCAGCAATTATTTGGCTCCGATCAAGAAGAAACTATACAGAGGAGTCAGGCAGAGGCATTGGGGCAAATGGGTTGCTGAAATTAGACTCCCTCAAAACAGAATGAGAGTCTGGTTAGGTACCTATGACACAGCAGAAGCTGCAGCTTATGCTTATGATCGTGCAGCTTATAAACTTAGAGGTGAATATGCAAGATTGAATTTTCCAAATCTAAAAGATCCTACTGAGCTAGGATTTAAAGACTGTACAAGATTGGATGTTTTGAAGAGTACCGTAGATGCCAAGATTCAAGCAATTTGTCAGAAGGTTAAAAAAGAGAGGGCTAAAAAGAATGCAGGAAAGAAGAGCAATGTTGATGGTAAAAGCACAGAAAGTCAAAAACCAGTGAAGGTAGATTCAAATTCATCAACACCATCACCGTCGTCGTCGTCGTCGTCGCCGCCGCCTTTGCTTTCGGGCAATAATTGGGGTTGTAGTGAATTGGTGTCGCCTGCTGTTTCTGAAGAGGGGCTTTGGAAGTGTGAGAGTTCTTCTCCTTCTGTGTCTACAGATTGTCCTGTAATGGTGCCACAAGATTCGGAATTCGAAGGCTGTTCCCTTGCAAGAATGCCATCTTATGATCCTGAGTTAATTTGGGACGTTCTTGCAAATTAAGTATCATTTCTGTTACCAATCTAAATTAGGGACGGATGATTATTAATTTGGAGAAACATTTGCTCTTTGTATCTCTGGATGTTTTCTTAGTGCAAAATGTAAATGGTAGTTGCTATCTAAGTATGCTATCTCTATTTACTGTCTTTTTTTCTTTTTTTTTTGTAGGATTGTTGGAGCTTGTTCTAGTTCAGGTAAAAAGAATTCTTAATATGGCCGTACTATTGTGGACTTTGTTTTTGTATGAAGGCAATTTTAGGGCTATCTCTTGGCAGAGTACCAAAGTGGGTATTGTAAGAGAGAGTTTGGCATCTACTGTTGTTTATATAATAGCAGTTTTGTCATATGATTATATTTTGAGTTTTGAATGGATTTTACAGCTTCCCCTTGTTGCTAATTTAGACAGTAACCCTCTTGCTAATAAAGAGAGGCTTCTTGTGGTTATAGTTCGGCCTCTTGTTTTCTTATGAAGGCATTTGTTGCATATTCCCGTGCTCCACAATTGGTTATTGCAAAGCCTGGGTAACATTAGTTGTTGCAAGCAACGAATTAGGGTGTGTTTTTAATTTTTAAAGTATTTTTTATTTAAAAATATATTTAAATAATTTATTTAAAATTTATTTTTAATATTAGCATATCAAAATATTCTAAAATTACTATATAAAAAAATTTAAAACAAAAAAAAAATTTAAATTTTAACTAAAAAACAACCTCAATACCTAGCAATTATATTCGTAGTTCTTTACTACTTTCCCTTGTCTTACTCTATACTAATTTAGGTGCTTTTCAAATAATAATCGATGAAGTGAACTTTTCATGGATGAATAGGATTGAGGGATACAAATCAAAAGGGGAATAGATTACCCATGTATTTTGTGTGATAAATTGTTCTTTTCTATATGACGAGGAGCTTGTCTTTTCAATGATTAAGTGGTATTGGATCGTTATTGGGAATAGCAGTCGAAGATAACTGTTATTGATTGTTTCAATAATCATCTCTGTATTTAATTAATTTGTTTAGAAGGTCAATTTAAAGTTTTTAAAAAGAATAGTTCATTGTAGACATGCTAGAATTTTATTTTTTATATATCTAGTATTGTTAAAAAATTTCAATAAAAAAATTTTAATTATATTTTAAAAAACAATTAAATATAGTCGTAATTTATTAGAGGTTTTATTCGAAGTTAATTTAGAGTTAATTACAATTTTATTTAGTATTCTTTGAAGGTCTATTATTGACTAATACTTATTTTTATCACTAATACTAATATTATATTGGTTTATTTATTGGTATTTAAATCACCGATTGAATTCTTAACGGTTCCAAAATTATCGATGAGACACTAATCGTGACATGTAATTTTCATTAGGGTGATATTTATGCCAATAAAAATATAGCTTTTACATTGAAAAAATATTCCATGGTTGTAAATCAATTTTCGGATTGTGTTTACAACATGATTAATTATCGACAAGAATGGCGAATAAATTTCAACTTCGTCCAAATAAAAGTGTCCCAACTTGTATAACAAGCCACGTAAATGGGTATGAATCCGTAAGTACATCCATTAATTTGTTGTGTTAGAACTTATAAAAACCTGAATATTCCGTTACAAATGGTATGTCGACGAAAAACATATATTTTATCTTAAAAAAGGGAAAAAATATTATTTATATATATTGTATCAAAACTGTCTCTTAACGATTACGAAATGTTGATTTATTTTACTTAATGCATCGTATACGTATCTTGTAAACTTGAATACACTACAGCATAGTATAATTTTTAAGTAGATATAGAAATTGCCTTGCACAGATCCATTTCTTGTGCTTTATTCTTGTTTCCCGTGATCCAGTTTGGGACAGTAAGATTCATAATGCTTCAATAATGGAGTGAACTGATTGTAAGACAACGTACAATCTACCCAAAAAAAAGAAAGTATCTGATAGGCACAGAGGATTTAAAAACTAAAATCTGCAACGACCAATAGGATGCATTAATGTCGGGAGACAACTCCGTACCAAACAAGGAAGAAAAAAGGAACGCAGGGAGCCAAGTTTGATCGGATGAGAACACTTGGTTGGATCACAGGTACAGGAGATTTTAAATTTGCTTTGACAAATCAACGGGTATAGGGGAACCACGTGTCCCCGATGAAGCTAGAAATAACACCAGTTACCTGACGTGTTTTATCATGAAAACGAGCTCGGCCACATTTTGTAGTTCATCTTCCATGCTTCTTAATGGCGAGAAGGTTGTTTGAGAAATGGCTATATAAGAAACGACAGAACACACACACACAGAGACACATGCTAGTCCAGTCGCTGTTCAGAAATGACAACAAAATGTAAACACGGTTCTGTGCAGCATCATCCTTTGTGGCATCACATGGTAGTTGGATACCGGTGGAAAACGACGGCAAAACTTCAGTCAATAAAAAAACAAAATTTACACGAGTCCTTAGTTTGGCGGTGTGTTTTTTTTTTTTGTTGGATCATGGAGATGAATTTAACTCAACATGTAAGAAGTTAGCCTGATAAAATCCTTAATTACCCATTAAAAAAAGAAGCTAAATCTTGAGATTGAAGAAAACGAACAAACTGTAATTAATTGAGGTTGGCCTGGGACAATTCAGCTGCTTTCTATTCGGATATAAAGGAAGGCCCAGAAAGTAATAATTACCAAGAAAGGTATGCACATGCATTGGATGAACAATCACCCTGGAACTTCCAAGATGATGGAAACTGGAGGGAGCTTCTTCAGATCATTGAAGCCGCATGCTGTGTGCGTCTGCAGGGGGTCACAAATATTCAATGAAATTGATCTCTGAATATTTCTGATGAGCAAGCAATCGATCCAACCCCAGCCGTTTTGATTTTTATTTTTTTGAGATAGCCTCACGCAAATAATTGAAATTCCAACTCAGAATCAATATGGTAAAATCTAGTGCGGTAGAGGGATTCAATTCACAACGGTTTGGTCTGTAGGAACAAGTAAACGGTTTGGTATCTGAATTTTTCTTATGAGCAACTCTTGTAATTAATTTTAGTTATTTTTTATTTTTTTATTTTAAAAAATCATTTGATTGGAAATAACTTTTAATTTTAATTAAGAATTTGTTAATTACAGAATTGAGTCAAGTTTTGCTTTAATTAAAAGTCAGTTTCTTTAAACTATTAACCTATTAAACTATAACTTTCCAAAATCGTTGTAACAGGTAACTATCAACTGATCAAAGTAAAATAATAATAAAAAAAAACTTGTACTCCACATAATATTTCAATTGTAGGTTGTTGCGTTTAAAACTATAGGATGCTATTTTCAGAAAGTATATTATTTTTCTAAATTAAGTATTCAAGTAAACTTTTTGAGAGATTATTATATATTTCTAGATCTATATATAATAACGCGATACTTAGATAACTAGATAGTTATCATAATATATTTCAAAGGAATAATAGTTTATAAATATCTAATAATTTTATATCTCTCTACTTGAAAATCTTTACACAAATGAGTGCTGTAAATTAACTCACTTTCATTCAATCGATGGGCATTGGATGTCAATCTTGCTGGTTAATAAAGTTAATTTTGCGTATAACAAAACTGAAGAAATGAGGATTTTATAAATCCTAAAGTTATAGTTAAACTAATTAGAAAATTAAGGAATAAAAAAAAAATCTAAAAGAATACCCTTTGTATCTAATTTGTGTCAAAGAACCATCTCAACCCAATAATTTAAGTTTTTGGGTTGAATTGGTTCTTTGACATGGTATCAAAACCTTGATGACTAAGCGATCACGAGTTCAAATATCACGATTCCCATTTATTTGATAAAAATTAAACACAAGATAATATGTACCCGTGCAATTTCAAGCACAAAGGGCTTTCACTTGAGGAGGTGTTATTAAAAAATAATATAAATCATATTCTGAACCTCACTTAATAGTTTAAACTTTTAGATTGAATTGATTCTTTAATAATTTGTGCACAAAAATGACAACTAATTCCAACAAGATGATCCCATGTATAAATAGGTTTGGAAAAGGTGCTTATACAAGCTTGTAAAAGGCGCTTGTAAACTTCCAGCTTGATTTTACTATCAAATTAAAATTTTGGTCTCTTCATCAACAAACTCGTTTGGATTTTTTATTGGATTTGGATATATGATCTATAAATATACCTACTAGACGTAGTGGCTTATCATCACCATAAGAATAAATATATGAAAAATTGAAAGCTTTTGAAATATAAATATTATTTGGAAAATTAACAATATAAACATTGTCATAACCCAATTTTGGCCCATTAGCTTTTAATTTAATTTTTACAGGGTTTAAAATGTAAAATTAAAAGATCAGAGACTTATTTCGATGAAAAGTGTGATTTGTCAACTTGCGTGAAAATTAAGGACTATAATGTGCTTTTGTCATTCTATCCTTATCTTTGAGATAATCCTTACTTTCAAAATGATCATTATCTTCAAGATAATCCTTACTTTCAAGATAATGAAAGTTGTCTGATTTCAAATTCGATTCTAATTTGAATTTAAAAAAAGAGAATGAGTTTGATTGAGACTTTACTTCTTACAAGTGATAGGACTTTTACACTATAAATATTGATCCCAGTCTATGCGAAAAAAAAAGGGAGAGGATTAGAGAGAAACCCTAAAAGAGAAGAAAACTCAGGAGAAGGCCGTTACTCAAAACCCTACAAAAAAATTATAAAAAAGAAATTTTTTTTTTAAAAAAAGAGGGGGCGCGGCCAAATCCTAGACTAGCTGCCGCTGCCCCCTCCCCCGGCTTCTTTACTCCTCTTCTTCCCCAGTCACCAAAAACAGCCAGAGCAAGCCCTCCGTGGCTTTTCTTTTCCTCTCTAGCTTGAGACCAAAACTGCCACCACGCCAGCCTTGGCCTCTCCTCTGAGCAACAGCGACATTCCCAGCCATGGTAGCCGAAAGGGAATGCCCCCTTACAGTGCAACGGACCAAATCATCAGCTCTTCCTCACGTCAACAACAGCATCTCATCGAGTCTACGAGTTACTTCTTCCTCAGGCTGACAGTTCCGTTAGCAGTCCACCAGCGCGACTTCTTTCTGTTCCACTCGTTCTCCAAAGCATCGTGACCCTCGCCAAACGACGGCTCTCCTTCAACAATGCGAATAGCAACTGCCTATTCGTCTCCTGTGTGTTAGCTGTTGTTTTCAGCAGCTGTGGACCACAGCCACAGCAATAAGCTTCCTTTCTTCGGTCCAGCACTCCGAGTAGGCCAGGTCTCCATCTTCAGCAACAACTGCACCAGAACCTGAGCTCTCCAGAGGAGAACCACAATAGAGGACCAAAACAGAGGAGAAAGAAGGGAAGCGGAAGAAAACTGAGAAAACTAGTGGACGGACAAAGGAAACCAGAGAACAAAACATGAGGTACAACACAAGGGGGCCAAACGAAGAATATAAACACAAATGCAGAGAGACAATTACAGGGAGAGAACAGGCGACCCAAGAAAGTGAAAGATGAGGAGAAGCAGAGGAGGGAGGAGGAACCGAGGGATCCAAAGCAAGCCACTGTCTTCAACTTCACCTCCCTGCATCAGGTAAGTTCTTCATTTCCCTTTGCTTTGCAATTATAATTGCATGGGTACTATACATAGGCCAATTTAATTCTCTACTTACCAGTTTGTGCATGCACGTGTGAAGTTTAGTCCTAGAAAAAAATAAAAAAAAACAGAAAAATAAAAATAAAAATAAAAATGTGTATGCATGAATAAAAATAATGTAAATTTATTGGTTTATTCACTGACGCCAGAGCCAGGAATAAAAATACCGGTTTAAATTTATATTATTTTTATTCATTGTATTTTATTTTATTTAGCTAGAAATATAAAAAATATTTGCATTTGTAAAAAATAAATTTATTATTATTTATTTATTCACTGGCACCAGAGTCAGGAATAAAATAAAATATTGATCTAATTTATTTTATAGCTACGTAATATTTACCAACGCCAGAGTTGGAAATATTCGTAGTTGAATATTCACTGGCGCCAGAGTCGGAAATATTATAAGCAAATTTTCATAACATAAACTAATAAACATTTAGCAATTTAAGACGAAACTAGCAATGCAGCCTGCCTTAGGCAGGACGTTTAAGGGGTGATAATATCTTCCATTTTACGTAACCAGTCCTGAACCATAAAATCTTTGTTGACCAGTTAGGGTTCCTAGTGACTATAATACTAGGTGGCGACTCCTTAAACAAAGATCATTCACCATTCAAGAACAGGATGCCAGAAATCCATTCTTTTCCAAAGATTTAATTTTTAAGGCCGCCACGATGTCCGGGTGTGACAGAATGGCGACTCCACTGGGGAATAATGGACTAAGCTTTGCCTTTTGTTTGCCAATTGCTATAATGTTTGTTACGTTGTGTTTATTTGTTTATTTTTTCCTGCATTTTACTGCTTTAGCATGCATCCTTGTTTATATTGCCATGCATCACGTTAAAAGCACACACCTTACAACCTAGGATAAGTGGGGGAGTAACGGTACCCCAATGGCTTTAGCCTGGGCAAGACTCGTGAAACTATCCAACTCTCGCTTGATTGTTTACTTGGAAGTGGTTGATATGCCAAACTGATATTACTCAGGGCCTTTATCTTCACACTACTTGTAAGCCTCATATCAACCTTTTCAAGGATGATCACTGAGCATGCGAGAGACCCATTTGAAACTAGATAATGACCAACCCCTTGATGCACTCAACAATTAGGATCTTCCTATTAGGTTGTCATCTCGTGAATGGCGTGCCCGCATTTCATACACATTTTTAATTGACTCAACATTTTTGCATAAATTGCATAATTTACATTTACAGGTTGAAATATAGGTTCCCCATTGAAACCTACATATAATAATCATTTGAGAAAAAAAGACAAATAGAAAACGAAGAAAGGGCCCAGTTGGAAGCCCAACATCAAAAAAAGGTGGACAATCTTAAAGAAGAAGTCGCAAGGCTTACTAGTCTACTCGAGCAAGCCTTAAGAGATAAATCCGGAAAAACAACACTTACAGCTCAGCTTGAACCTATGCTCGTGAATCCTTTCAATCCACAGAATCTGGGGGAAATGGGTTGTCATCTGATTTTCAACAAGCCATGCATTTTCAACCATCATCCCCCACGACAATGTCGTTTACCATTGATTCTACAGAGAAGGAATCTCAAAAGGGCAAGAGGGTAAAAGAAGATGGTATGAACAAATTAGTTGCCTTAGAGCAAAGGTTGAGAGCATTGGAGGGAATTCGCTTATATGATCCTATAAAGGCTGTTGAGATGTGTTTGGTGCCCAACATTGTCATTCCTAAAAAGTTTAGAGTGCCAGAATTTGTCAAATATACGGGAACTCAATGCCCTATAACTCATCTTGAAGCATACTGCAACAAAATGGTCGAGGTGGTTGATGATGAGAAACTGTTGATTCATTTCTTACAAGATAGTTTGAGTGACACTGCACTCACTTGGTATATGCGGTTGGACAATACCAAGGTTAAAAAATGGAAGGACTTAGTTAATGCCTTCATGAGACAATATAAGTTCAATATAGACGTGGGCCTTGATCGGTTAAGCTTGCAAGCTATGGAGAAGAACAACAAAGAGTCCATAAGAGAATACGCCCGGAGATGGAGTGAGGTAGTTGCGCAAGTTAATCCTCCCATATTGGAAAAAGAGATGATCAGTTTATTTTCCAACACCTTTAAATCTCCGTACTTTGAATACTTGGTTAGAAGCTTTGCACAACATTTCACTGATCTGGTTGTTATAGCTGAGAGGATTGAACAAGCCATTGGGTTAGGTAAGATTGCTAACCCAACTGAGAAAAACAGTTTCACTGAAAAAAGAAAGGACATTGAAGGTGGTTGTCAAGGCATTTATCGTTCATATAGCTAATTACTTCACGCCAACTCTCAGAAATCAATTATCTTGAAGATAAAGCTATGGTGATATTAGGTCAAGAATGATCCACATATGACTTCAATTGACTGCTGAAAAGATGCCCTTGTTAAGGAGAATGAATGATTCCAGAAATTCCAATTAATGATTGCTAAATGTTTAGCCCCTTTTATGTTATCATGTCAGTATTCATAGCTCAAGATGTTGTCATAAGTTCTTTGTTATTGAACTTATTTTCCAAAGTTTCAATGAAAATAATGAGTTTGTCATTCAATCGTGTTTACGACCAAGCATTATCATTTTTCTGAGAGAGTTTTCTTATAAAGACTCACAAACACATCTTTGAAGCCTTGTGCGATCTCATAGACGCAATTTGTCTCTTTTACCAAAATCAGTTTCCTTATTGGAGTTTTGAAAAAAATTGATCTTGCATTTTGATTCCGAAAATAATTTGATGTTTATTCAAAAACCATATTTTTAACATTCTACTTGTAGAATGACAAGTGAATCAAGCAACTCCATCATTGAGGTGACTAAATTATAAACAAAAAAAAATGAATAAACACCCTTACCCCACGACTCTTGAATCATGTGTTTTTAAATGTATGAATAATGGTATGTAGTGAACTTGTTGCTCATGACCCTTGAAATGCATCTTTGCAAAGACCAAACCATCACACTAGATGAGGTTAAAGTTTATTGATCTTAACTGCTTGCGCTTGAAATGAGGAAAGGCCATCTTTGTTATTCCTTTCACATTTTGAAATAAGTACATCCCTTGCGATCCCTTTTTGAGCCTGAATAATTTTTCTTTCATGAAAAAATCCCGACTAGAATCACACCCCACACTGGGGCAAGTGAAATTTCAATGATCAAGAAAGATAATAAAGCCGTGAGAAAGCTAAAAGGCAAAAGAGCCCAAGAAACTCAAATGTTAGGGGGCATGCCCAAATCACAAGAAAAAGTGATAACCAAGATAAAGTGAGTATGCTCTAGCAAAGCAATGAAAAAGAAAAAAGAAAAAAAAGGGCAAATCAAAGAAGAGCGGCAAAAGAAAATATGAATGACGTCAAGAGTCAAACTGTTGATAGTGATCTCCAGTCTTTGAAACCCTGAAACACTATTTGAGCCTTATGAATCCTTTTCTTTCATAGCCAAAAACCACAGCCTATGTTACGTGCCTGTAGAAGTCCTTTTTAATCAAGCAAGCAAGCAATCTAGAATAATAAACAATGCTCTCAAAATGCAAAGAATATTTTTTTCATAAGATTCATGATATCAAGAATAAACTACTCATTATTATTCATGCTGATAAAAATAAATGTTCAAAGAGACAAGTTTTTTCTTATACAAAACCTCGAGCTTTTTCTCGAGCCCTTCACTTCGAAACAAAAGGTCATCTCATAACATATTTTCACCGAAGACCTCGTTGCCAAACACAAGAGCAAATAATCTCTTTTTCAAGAAAGAAAATAACCAAGGAGTTGCAAGATTTCAAAAGCAAATTGTTTTAGACTCGCATTGAAATAATTTTTGTTTTCAAAATGCAAGATCAAGATTTCAAGATTCATTCTAGACCCATACTTCTTCACCAAACTAAAAAGGAGAGAAATGAGAGATTGGTCTATTAAAACCATTATTTGTCTAAGTCGATGACAGAGCACATTTAGGGGGCAATGACTAGTACAAGGGGGCAACATTGTGTTTAAGGAAAATCTATCATTCCTTACAACAAGACAAGGGAGCATTTTGGTTTACGAAAGACAGTTTGATCCTTTCTGCTAGTGACACTGAATGTTTTTAGCAATGAGACGAAGGGTAATGAATGTTCCTCTCAAATTATTTGATGAGTCAGAAAATCTTTACCAAGCAAGTGGGTCACGATGAGCAGCATAAAGGCTGAGTTGTGGAAACAAATCTGGAAAAAGACTTATATCGAAACTAGCAATGCAGCCTGTCTTAGGCAAGACGTTTAAGGGGTGATAATATCTTCTCTTTTACGTAACCAGTCCCGAACCATAGAATCTATGTTGACCAGTTAGGATTCCTAGTGACCATAATACTAGGTGGCGACTCCTTAAACAAAGATCATTCCCCATTCAAGAACAGGATGCCAGAAATCCGTTCTTTTCCAAATATTTAATTTTTAAAGCCGCCGCGATGTCCGAGTGTAACAAACATTATCACTGAAATGTTGCAAAGTCTATATTTCTTATATTGTAGCTTGCTATATATCCCTACTAGAAATCTTTTCTTGTATGGAAACACCATCATCATATCTCTTTTCTTGAACACAACAATGTTTATCGATAGTCTATTTGTATATAGTATTGGTTTGCTGTAATTTATGTCTCATATTTGCTTGTAAAATAATCATGTTCTAAATAATACAATAATGTTTATCGATATGCTTTATCTGTTGCATTTTGTGAATTTTATATATGCAAGTGCAACATCCCACTACTTTGATTTAACATCACATATAATTTGAATCATATTACTAAGTGTTGAATTTAGTGACTCCATTTTTTTATTTATATGTTAATGTTTCATGCTGTTAAAATTTAATGATGAATCATATATTTTTTTATATTTTTCACTAAAAGTAATTAAGAAATTTATCGTCCCTATAAAAAATAATGGTTTGAGAAACCCATGAAAACGAACAACTTTCTTAAAAAATAATTAGCAATTATAGAAGCATCATCTATCTTATTATAAAGAATAAAATACTTCATCTTTGAAAACTTGTCAACTAAAACAAATATAAGATCTATTCTCTTCTCTTCGTAAAGGATAATCCAAACACAAAATTCATAGACAAACCCTCCCATATATTTTTAAGAATAGGTAAAGGTATATATAAACCTATATTTTATATTTTCTTTTTAGTGTTTTCACAAATATATCTTTTTTTAAATGTGTTCATGAATATAGTTAGGTCGAGTCTGAGTCCATAATTAAATCCAACTCAACTTTTAATATTTTATAAATTATAAACTCGATCCATTCATTTTTTTTAGACCTAAACAAGTTGGATATATAAGGTTGGGTTAAATATTTTATAGATATTACATATATTCATGTGTTGAACTTATATTACTAATTTTCATAGGTTCATACTTAGTGGCAAACCTACAACATGGAATATAGGTGTCATTGCACCCCTAATATTAGATATAGTTTTCATATCTTGTATCATTATTAAATTCTAATTACCTCCTTCCCTTCCTTTTCGTAAAAAAAAAACTTTTTTTTGTTACATTAATGAAATCTAAAAGAAAACTTACTAACAAAAATTTAAAGTTGAAATATTTCTAAATAAAATAAAAATAAAAGTTAAATCTATGATCAAATATAAAGACAAAAGGAATATAAGGTATACAGGTGGACTAGGTTGGTCAGGTTTTAAAAATTTCAACCTATTACCTGACCCGTGATATCTATTTTTTAGGTTTTTTTACGTATTATCATATGTAATATTTATATTATTTGATTTTAAGAGATCAAATTGGGTTAAATAATACAAATATTATAGATATGGTGGTTTTTTTAAACACCCCTCCTCTTCTTTTTTTTGCATAAACTTACAAATAACTTATTTTAATAGAGGTTAGGAGGACCTCTCATTAAAAATGGCAATAGTCTTCTCTCGGTTAAGTGACTAGCCCAAACTCTTCCTTTCAGAGTTTCAAGTCTAGAATTACCTTTTCTTTCAATAAAGAATGAAGAATGCAAAGTTGATAACCTCATATCAAGAACCCATCATTAATGAGTAAGTTCTGAGTCTTCTGACACTTTTCTCACAACTCGCTCAAATCTTAATCATGTCCATAAAAGTTTTTCAAGCAATAAAATCCATTAATCTCTCCTCTTAAAGTAATTAGCGAGGTTTCCTTTATACTTAAAGTATTAATAATCTTATTTTAAACCCCTCCTTCATGCATAATTTTAAATACAAATTGTTGAAGGTAAGTCACCCTCTCGTATGCAAATCATTACTAGTTTTTTTTCTGACCATGTAGAAATTTTAGTGCTTTATAATCAAAATACAACACAAATCTTTTTTCCATATATTCCACTTTAACCTTTAGAATCCTAAAAATAACATCAAACACCATATCATATTTAACCATTTTAATCTAACATCACTCAATTTCTCATTAAAAAAGACATTGCTAGCTCTCTCTTTAGGCAATATCTTTGCTTTGAAATATATATTCCTCCCCTTACGAGTGAAAATAGCGTCTGCACTCCAATTTTATTGTGGACTGCTAGTCTCAACCCTCTCATAAATCTTGAAACATGCTAATCTTTTGTCTCTTGTAGGTGATTACTTTTTGCTAGCTTATAAAATTCAATAGTATACTCATGAAATAATTTATTTTGGAGCAAATAATTTTTTTTTTAGTTTAATGTGGGTGTTCGAACCAGCTTGCGCTCACCTCGACTAATCCCACGGGCCCTGAAGTTAACGACCATGTAAGCCTCCAGTAACCATCATATGAGCAACCACAGGGCACGAACCTGAGACCACAGAGGGAGCAAACCTCTTGATCCCAAGCTCTTACCACTGTGGCACCACCTAGATGGTTAAAACTGTAGTATTTAGAAACATGGTTAAAACTGTATTTTAATGAGTAGTATTTGGAAACATGGTTAAAACTGTATTTAAAAAAAAAATTGTTTAAAAATAATTTTTGTATATTTTCAGATTGTTTTGATATGTTGATATTAAAATAATATTTAAAAAATAAAAAATATTATTTCAATATATTTATAAAAAATATTTTAAACTGTAATTATTACCACAACACTGTAATAGCCTTTTAATTTAAGTTCGGGTACATTAGAGAATTCTAATTGTACTTCTATCCTCTCTCTTTTTTCCTGTGGGTACCATATACTTATTGTAGTTCATGTACTTTGCATGTCTCTTAATTGGAAGAATAAAGTCAAATGGCATCTTTTTAGGATTACATGCAGGAAATAAACAGTGTTTTCGTAGAAAACAAAATGTAAAATGAGCGTGGATTGATTGGCACGAATTTATACTTATTTCCCCTGCCTTGTGAGCGTTGCTGCGGCGAAGAACAGTCAAACTGCGGATTTGTTTGTAATTGTATTGTTGTTGGTGATTTAAAGTATTTTTTATTTAAAAATAAATTAAAATAAAATTTTTTATAAAAAAAATTTATTTTTGATATTAACATATTAAAATAATAAAATATAAAAAAAATTATTTTAAACAAAAAATAAAAAAAATATAATTTTTAAAAATATAATTTATACCAAGTTACCAAAGAAGGAAACGAATTTAATGTTTCCATGGAAAGAAAGCTCGTTATTTTCCCTTAATAAAATCTAGAAAACAAATAAAAAATGTTTGCTTGCTAGCAAAGCTATCCCGAGGAATATTCCTGGGAATAAAAGGCTGCAAGTTGCATCAATTGGGATCTGAAATTATTGATATTATCCGGTCCTCTCTGAGCTTCTAAACACACTGAGCTCCATCCTCTTCGAAAACTAGTTTAGAAACAGCTCTTAATTATGGAAGATTAGCATGCTTTCCATCTTATTGTTCAAGGTCTAGCTCAAGATCAAGTGGTTCTTTTGTTTTAGATTCCCCCCATAAATGACAAATCTTTAAATAAATGGAAAGAATAATAATAAGTAAATTTAAGAATATCACTTAATCTAGTAATAATTACCACCCGGTTTGGAAGGGTCAATTTGGTAACATGAGACTTGACTTTGAAATAAGAATTAGCATTCAGGAACGAGTTATTACCATTTCCTTACCAAATCAAATACTTACTATTATTTAACACAAAATAAAAAGTATTCGATAGAATTATATATAACAAGTTAGGTTTGGATTGGATTTAATATCATTCATTATCTATCAAATAAGATAATTATCAAAAAAAATATATATTAATTGAGATTAGTTTTGTCAATACACATTAAATTCAAAATAAGTTGTCATTCTTACCGAATTTAGGTATGATAAATGAAATTTTTAAAAATTAAAATAATATTTTTTTTATATTATTCTTTTAAAAAATCAAATATTGGTTTTGCTTAGATACCCCAACCCCAGTCTAGTATTTAGCTAGGTTGACTCTCAGGTCGGGTTTTATAGCTACGGACTTGGCTGTCAAATGAAAAGGGCAATAAATTCTTTAAGGACTAAAACGTTACGTCTTCAAAAAAGAGAGACTAAAATGTAGAAAGTACAAACAAAGGAAAACAACACTAAAAAATAGGCAACTTGCCTATTTATTACTTTTTTATTTTTTAAAATAAATAAATAATAATAATACTAATAATCAAGTAGTAGTAAACGATGAGATGAGAAGAAGCTCTGGACCTTTCGCTATTGGAGGAGCTGCCAATGGCGGTGCGCTTTGTCCTTATCTTCTTCTGCTGAAACCACCACCACCACCACCACCACCACCACCGGCTGCGGCGATCTTTTAACCTTTAAAGATGGTGACAAATGATTATGTGACGATTGCGAATGGAATGATGGAAGATGAGTTTATAAAAAGACATCATAAACATGATGTTAAAGAACATCAGTGTAGTTCTTCTCTTGTTAAACACATTAAAGCTCCTGTTCCTCTTGTAAACACCGGCTCCTTTGTCTCTGTCTCTGTTTTTTTAATGGTTAAAGTTAATGTTTAGTGTTTTTTTTAGATCTGAGAACATTTAAGATTGTTTATATTGTTCATTGGATTTATTTATGGTTCTATTTTGTTCAGATTTTAGTTTTAGGGCATGTTTGGATGAGTTTTTGTTTAAAGATAAATGATCTTATATGTTATTTAAATAAGTCTGTAGCATGTTTTTTCTTTCTTTTAAGTGATAAATCGATTCAAACTTGAAGCTATGATTGAAATTGGTTCAGTTTTTGGATTTATAAGAAGGAGGTCATTACTTGTCTGCGTTGTTACTTACTTTAAAGGTTGAAAGTTTGTGTAAATTGTTGTGTTTCGATCAATTTGTGCTAAAACAATGAAAAATTGTGGAGTTTTAATGAATTTGTTCCGAAGCTGAAGCTATGAAGAATATTTACTTTTTTCGTGATCATTTAAAATTCAAAATTTGTGTAATGGCGGGTAGAAATGGCATTACCGCTTCTTATGTTATGGCTTACATGATTTGATTTCTATGGAGAGGATGAAAATGTCTTGATAATTTTATGCCTGTGTGAATTATTGGTGGTGTTTGCATGATCAGGTGTGGTCTTTGGTGAGGAGATTTGATCAACCACAGAAGTATAAGCCATTTGTAAGCAGGTGCATTGCGCAGGGTGACCTTCAGATTGGAAGTGTTAGAGAGGTGAACGTTAAGTCTGGACTTCCAGCTACTACTAGTACTGAACGTTTGGAGCTATTAGATGACGATGAGCATATTTTTGGTATGAAGATTGTTGGTGGAGATCATAGACTCAAGGTACATTTTTCTTTGTTCATTCAACTGTCTTGCATAAGCATGAGCTGGATTGTGTTCGATGAAGCAATTTTAAGTATTGAAAGTTCAGCAAATTCAAATAATCACATGTGTGTTGGTGGGAGCTGAATCTTAGATTAATCTGACAAGATTAGACTGGTTGCATGATGTGGATAGCATTGCATAAACCATGCCTATATAGTTTGTGTGGCTGGTCTACCTTGTTTTTTTTTTTTTGGATTCGAGAAAACCTCATTCCCCCGGAAAGCGCATTTTGTGGGCTCAGGTGAGTGAGTAAAACCCCGGCTGTCCCAGGCTCTTACAAAAGGTGCACGCCCTGACTCGAACTCGAAACCTGCTGTGCAGATCTCAAACGCTTTACCACCACGCTACGCCCCATGGGGACTGGTCTACCTTGTTGTTAATGCGGTTTTGCTAAAAATGTTATAATATGGTTTTTGGTCATTGCAGTTGCTGATGCAGTTTTGCTCTGAATTCTAGCATCATGTTCTAAGGTTATTTGCCACATTACAAAATAACCTGTAAAACTTGTGTCACAATTTGGCTGGATATATTTTGTTGAGTAATTTTTGTGTTAAGTTACATGAATTGAGAATCGAACTTTACTGTACCATTGGGGCTCTGAGTTTGAATTTCAGGTTAAGATTTAACTACATGAAAATTTGAAAGCTTCTGAAGAGTAATGTCATCGTAAACAAGATTACATACAATGTGATTGATCTACCATCATTGATCGGTTTTAGAAACTAGGTTATTCAATTTGTATGATTGATAAACAAGATCTTGCTTGGTGACTAGCTATGCATTTCTAGAATTCACACTTGAGGTTGCTAGATTTATTTCTATGATTTGAGCAACTTGTTGGTCTTTTATCCTCTCATGCCATCCTTACCATTTTGTTCTGTCGGCTAAAAACGCTTCACTCTCATTGGTGGTCTAATATTTTACAGAACTATTCGTCCATTGTTACTGTTCATCCAAAGGTCATTGATGGGCGACCAGGTACGTTGGTGATCGAGTCATTTGTGGTGGATGTGCCTGATGGAAATACCAAGGATGAAACATGTTACTTTGTTGAGGCCCTGATCAAGTGCAACCTGAAGTCACTGGCTGATGTGTCAGAGCGTTTGGCTGTGCAAGGCCGGACAGAACCCATTGACAGAACGTAAGTATGTGGGGGCTGATTCCTGGTGTAGAGAATGTAGGTGGAAACGTAAGGTTTTCATTGCCAAAGAACGGAGAGTTTGGCATCCAAGAGGCGAAGTCACTTTTCTTTTCCTTACACTTTTGTTCAATCTCATTGCACTATTTGGATATCTTTTGTCTATACTAGTGGGCAAGCTCATCTACTGCTTATATAGGATTCCTAAACAAAACCAACACGCCAGATTGTCTTTTGTTCTTGTTCAGTGCTTTAATAATGTGGTATGTATTCACATCTGATTGTAAATATGCGTGCACGATGACACAATCGAACATTAGAATGTTTGTTTTGCATTTGATCAACTACTTCTAATCCTTTTTTCTGGCTCGTTGGTTTATGCATCTCTGTGTCACACTCATGGGTGAGTCTCCACTCAACCTAGTTACAGTTATCGACCTGTTTATGTTAGGCATGACCATAGACTGCCCATAGAAACCAGAACCCAGAATGATAAGTTCACATTCTGCTCTCATCCTGAGTGCTAGTGCATGATAAAACTTTCAGGTTTCAAGCTGCGAATTGAGCACACGGTTAATCCTTGATAGGGCCTCTTTTTGAAAAAGTTGCTAGTGACCAAAGCCCAAATGAGATGACTGTCGATAAGGTTTAAGCTTTCTTCTATTACTCTGATGTGGGATTGAAGATGTTGAAGCTCTTGAGATTGAGCGTCCTTCGGTAGGACAATTGCCTTGTGCATTTGCGGCCGTACTACAATTGCTTCCGCAGAACTAGTAGAGGTGGAAATTATGTCGTTCTTGGAAAATAGATGCCCCTGTAAGTCCAAAGTCCAAACTCCAAAGCCATAAGGCACTAGTGTTACTGAACATGGCTCGATAAGGACAGAAATCTGTGTTATTGGTGAGCCCATGAGCCTGGTCTTCTGTAACAGCGTAGCCTTGGATGTCCACTCGTCCGAGCTTTATATAAAGCTGTAAAGGTGCAAAACTGGATAAAGAAATTTAGAAAACGACGACAAGACGGCAAAAAAGAGAGAGGCAAGTGACCGCAGAAGCATGAAAGAGATGAGAAGTGGAGCTGGACTGTGCGCCACCATTAGAAGTATTTTAAATTATCAGCTTGTAATTTTTCCCTCATGTTAAGCATATAAGAGTAACGTTTTGTCAAAAACACAAGTGCATACACCGAAAAAGAAAAGGAGAGAACAGAGGTTCAGCTTGTAGATTACACGTAAAATTGTACAGGGATCTATCTTAGAAATCAAAAGGAGTCTCAAGCAAGTTGCAAATTTCCCAATTTGGTCGGCTGTTCATCAACACAGGACAGAGTTCCCTTTTTCTCCCAACCTTCAGTGTAGAGATGGTCAGAAGTTTTTTATGGATAGCTATTATTTCGAATTAGATATAGATTAGATAGGTGGCCTACGGCGTAAAAATGTGAGATTAGTTATTGAATTGAATATATTTAATAAGTTTTGTTAATTTAATAATATAATTAGAAAATAAAATATTAATAATAAATAAAATGAAAAAAAAAACAATTACGATTCAATACAAAAAAGAAACGCTTACTAATATTATTAAAACATATATTTACAATATTCTTAAAACATCTCAATTATCTTATTTGTTAATAAAGTAAAAATTAAATGAGAATAAGATAATTGTATAGAAAGAAAAGTTAAAAATAATAATAAAAAAAAGTAATTAATTTGAGTATGTCTGAATCAGCACATAGGTGAATTCTTAAAAATACATTCTCTAAAGGAACTGGACATGATATTTTTTTATTATCCGGCTTGAATAGAAATCAAACCAAATCTATAACATAGTCGTGAGATTAGGATAATCTTGTGGAAAGCAAACTGAATAAAATCATAAAGCTCAATTTTCAAACCAACCTACTAATATTGAAGGGCGAAATTAAAAAAAATAAAAACAATAAAATAAAAGGTCTAAATCAAACCTAATGAACCTGTTGAATTCATGACCTTATATATGATATTGAGATAACTTTACAGAAAAAAAATGTAAAAAGACAATGAATACCAATTTCAATTGAACCCAATGATAATAGATGAAATTCAAAAAAAATAAATAAAAATGACTGAAGCCAAGTTAGTCCAACCTTAAGAACTTGTGACACGAATCATGAGGTCAAATCACAGTATAAAAAGCAAATCTAAAAAAATAATAATGTCAAATTCCCAACCAACAAAAATAATTAGAGATAAAATTGAAAAAAAAATCAACAAAAAAGGAAAAAAAATATAGATTTGAAAAGAATGAGAAACATATTTGACATAAAAAAATCAAATCAAATCATTAAGGATGAAATTGAAAAATAATTTCAATTAAGAAGAAGATATGAAAAACTAAAAATAACAATAAAAAGAATGAGGACTAAATTTAATATAAAAATCAAATATCAATGGGTGAAATTGAAAATAAAATCAATTAATGATTCAAGACCAAATACATTGCAATAAAAAGAATGAAGACCAAATCTCATATAAAAATCAAATATCAAGGGAAGAAATTGAAAATAAAAACTAATTTAATAAAGGATTCGAGATAAAATACATTGCAACCAAAAGAATGGGGACCTAATTTGATTTAACAAACAAATAACCAGACTTTTTTTTTTTTTTGCAATGATCAACATGCTTTTCTAGGAAAGGAGAAAGGAAGAGGTAGAGAAGAAAAAACATATGACTAGAACTAAACCACCGATCCTATGGTAGAACGCACCTCATCATCGTGATGGAAGCAGTGAGGTGTTTCGAATGTCATCTTGAATGATGGTGTTCGAAGTTGTTTTGGCACTGCACGTGCCACTCGAAGGGCATGTGCAACACTCACTTGCTAGTGCATGCGAGGCATGCGCTAATTGTTTTTTTATTTGAATTATATTTTATATATATATAAAAACTCAACTAAGCTTGACCTCACATGAGAATAAAAAAAAAACCATAAAAAATTGAGTAAAATGACTTTGCATCCAAAGCCAATAGAGATTATTTATTAGGGCACTTAAGTAATTACATTGTGCAAAAGAATTGGAAAAGCCAGAAAAGCCACTTAACCTAAGCAAAATATTTTTTTTTCTTTCAATGGTAATTTAGTAATTACATTTTGTTACAAAGATGTGAAATTATTGATTAACTCAATTCTTTCCTAATGACTAATGGATTTCATTGAAAAGATTTTTCTACCTCAAGTACAAGTTAAATAAGTTTGCTTTCTAAGGACAAAATAATAATTTCACTATACAAATCCACAATAAAATATAAATGTGCATAGTGAATAGCTGAGCTCTTTTAGCATTTTATATAATATTCAATTTTTTATACAATAAGTAATGGATATATATCAAACTAAAACTGATCGTCACCGAACTTATTCTAACCCAGTGGATTAAATATTGTTTTTCAAGAAAAAACTAGGTATATATGTTTTTTTTACGTGTTTTTTATATATAAAAAAAATTCTAAATATAAATAAAAAAACCTATAAGCTCGTGTAATTAAATAAATAAAAAATTATTTGTGTAAATAAAAAAAGTTATTATAGATAACTAAAAGCAAAACTAAAAAAATCAAAAGACAAGTATATATTAAAATATTTGATCTCGTAACATTAAAAATTTATCCGATTGTGTTTACTGAATTTTTTTATTGAAATTAATTTTTAATTGAATCAAATGATAATAGAAATAGACACACATAAAATTGATTTAATAAAATAAAATGGGGATATTAGATTGCACATATAATAAATATTTTTTATTTTTAAAAATAAAGTTCATCTATATGAAAAATTAAAAAAATTATGGATGAAACAAAATAATCTATTCAAAAATTAGATACATACAAAATAATTTAAAAACATCTATTTAAAAAAATGTTAAATAAAAAAAATAAAAAGTCACCGAGGAGTGATATTAATTGAAATATAAATTAAAAAATCATTTAAAAACATTAAAAAATATATGAATTAAAAAATAGTAAAAAAATAGTAGCTCAAATGCTATAGCTTAACCCACCAAACTTATGATCTAGAGCATAGATTTAACCAGATTTAATAATTTTTTTTCTTGTATTTATATTTAACCTAAATATAAAATATTGAAAAAAAAAAAAGTTGAAAAAGACCCTAAACCTACACATCTAAGCTTTATTTTATTTCATTTTCTTTTAAATAGGAGGATGGCTTGTTGTCTACCAGTTCAAATTCCGACAACCACCGTGCCAACACTATTTTTGCCCTGAAAACCCAATTATTGAGCCATTCCTACTAAAAAAAAATCACCAACAACCTTAGAACACTTTCATGAACCCTAAAAACCCAAAAAACAGTCCAAAAACCTAAAATAAAATCAGATTAGATTTGTGAACAATGTATTGTTTACTATGAAAATGTCACGCTTTAAAATTTTGTTAATAATTTATTTTTGCATTTGAAAATATTTTTGAAATTTTAAATTTTAAATTAATTTTTTTTAATGATTGTAGATCATTAAAAAAATAAAAATTAATCGCTATAAATCTAATAAAGATTCACGGACAACTATATTTTTGATAGTAAACATTTGCTCTATAATCGATTGTTTTATTTTATTTTTTAAAAAAAAGATTTAAATGTCTTGCTTTTATTTTATGATCGATGTCCAAGTCCTTGTTCCAGAAGGCTACCCCAGCTCCAAATTGTTCTTGAAAATCCCCGCAAACCTTCCTAGGCTTGAAGGGTGGAAGAATCTAATTATAAATTGCCTGCCTGAAACACAAAACATAAGTAATTTCATATATCACATGCCATATACATATCGGCTATAGAGCAGCAACAAGCATTTCGATTCAGCACACTACCACACATCTCTCTCACAGGATGCAATATATATTAAACCCAGCACAAAACACACATAATATTTTATAATACTAATAGCTTCCACGTTTCCTCAAAAATTATGCTTCAAAAACCTGCGAAACCCCTTCAAAAACCCCCACTTGTGCTCCTGTTCATGCTCATGCTTCTCTTCTTTTTCCCTCTCTTCTCCTTCTCCTTCCACTTGGAGGTGCTTATGATGCTTCCTGTATCTCCACTCCCTCTGCTCTCCATTTGCCACGTCATCAAAGAAATAAATCCTGGCCCTCTTGCCAGGAATCTGCCTCCCAACGCCACGTGTCTCCTTATCATCAAGTCCATGTCCATGAACCTTCCCACCAGATACAATCATATCATTGCCGTAGAAACGTGGCTTCACCATCCCTTGCCCATGACGACATCGGTGACGAGGACGTAACGGCAGTAAGGGACGTCGAGGGAAGAACTGACGGTTTATTGGACGGAAAGTCACAACTGTTAACGGCACCACCGTCTCGATCGATTCCGTTGTTGATGGCCCTGGGTCCGTTTTGTCCTCGATTTTTACCTCCACTGGATGCTTTACTGCGGTTTCGAGACTCTGGCTAGGGAGGAGGAGAACAGGTGTGGCTTTCGGCTCGGATTTTGGTAATTCGGGTGGAGTCTCTAGATCTAACGGGGTGCGAGAAAATGCGACGGTGCATAGAAAGAAAAGAACAGTGACGGTGATGGTACCGGCGAGTTTATCGGCCATTTTGAGATCGCAAGGTTATCAAGGGTTCGGATCAACATGTGGAGGTTTATATAGAGGGAGGGAAAGCGGGACAGATTGGGCAGGTGGGAAAGAAACGGGCAGCGGGCAAGACGGGCAAGACGGGACACAAACCAGGTGCCAGGTGCTCGGTGGAAATAAAGGATTAGCGTTTTGATCGGGTTTTTATCTAATCGGTGGGAATTCCTTTCATTTTATAGAGTTTTTTTTTAAAAAATATATTAAATTAATATATTTAAAAAAAAATTAAAATTTATTTTTGATGTTAGAACATAAAATAATTTTAAAAAATTAATTTAATTTTTAATTTTTTTAGACAAAAAATCAGTTGAAACTAAATATGTCAAATACTCCCATAAACAAAAAGATTATTATTATTTAGAAATTTGGAGCGTGCTGTGACTATGGTTATCGTGGATGTGTGTGCTAAGGGGAGTCTTTTCTTTTGGTCAATTACATTCGTACCATGGAGCGTGATAAGCAAATTTAACCATTCTGAATGTATTTTTGATATTGTTAATTTAAAAAAAATATGCGTTTAATTAAAATTAATATAAGATAGATTTTTTTATATAAAACAAATGAAACATAAATCATTTTATCTTCTATAAAATAAAGGTTTAAAACATAATTATTTGAAGGGTTTGATGCAAAAAAAAACATATTATTTTGTTAATTAGAGAGTATTTGAGAGTGCTTTTCAAAAGCGTTTCTAAAAAAATTTAATTTTTTTTTTTGCTTTGAAGTAATATATTTTTGATGTTTTTAAATCATTTTAATGTGCTGATTTCAAAAATGATTTTTAAAAAATAAAAAAAATATTATTAGCATACTCTTCTAAGTAAAAAATACTTTGAAAAACAATCACAACAACATTCCCAAACACCATCTAAATAGTTTTGTGAGTGTCAAGTGTATATTTAGAGTGTGTTTGGTATTGCGGTAGCTGTTGTGGTTGTGGTTTTAAAAAAGTTGTTTTATAAAAAGTACTTTTAGTTGAGGTTGGTTTGAAAAAATAGATGTTTGGTTAAAACCGTGTTTGAAATTGAGGTTTAAGAAAAAGTAGTTTAATGTGTTTGGTTAAGAATGTTTTTTAAATTGAGGTTATAAAATAATTTTAAAAAAAATATATTAATATTGATGGTTTTAAATTTAAATATTGTAAAATTAATTACTCTTATTACATCATGAAAAAAATAATACTTTATATAAAATATTTTTTATTATTCCATTAAACTATTTATAATTCCATTACGTCCAAAATTCATCCGATAAGAACTACAGTTTTCATAACTTTTTGAGCGTGTAATAAAATTAGATAAAATATTATCAGATATAAAATTGATATTACTGTGCGCGTAAATTTAATTCACTCTATATTAGTTTTTCAAAAAAAAATATTGTTCACATCGCGAATGAATTTAATTCTCTAAACTAGTTTTTTTTAAAAAAAAAATTAATACAATTAACACACTTAAAAAAAAAAAAACACGAACAATGCAAGTGAATTGCACTGTTCACGTGAACAGTGCAATTCACTCGTGAACAACAGTGAATTGCACTGTCCGCAGGTTTCTACAGTGCATTCAAAGTAGGTTTTCTTTGCTTCTTCTTTCCAGCGTTTTAAACGCAAAAAACATGTGGACCCCATGCACAGTAAAGAACGGTCAATCATTTACCAAACGGTTGCGGACTGCGTTTTAAATAAAATGCAACCGCAGCCGCGTAGATAAACAGCCTCTTAATCAACAATAAAAATCACGGTTCTAAAAGACATCCAATTACATAATCTTGTGAAATCTTGTTTCACAAATTGGTTAATAAGAAAGGGGTATTGTTTTAATGAAAGAATGATTGTTTTAATGAAAGAATGATGGAGTTAACAAGTCTATTTTGTATAAATATTCACATATGCTTATCTTCTCAAGGATAATAATATCACCAGATTATTCAGGTTAATTTTTTATTTTTTAATTTATTCCATCAACTTCAGCTACCAACTAAAAAAATAAACCATATATTAAAAAAAGCATACACATAAATAAGTTTAGTTTAACAGTTGCGTATTAAGTGAAGTTATGATTATGTAATGGTAGAAAAATACTTTCAATAAAATAGAATAAGAAAAACAATTTGGACGTCATCCATGCACCCCTCTAGGTGAGGGAGGGGGGGAGGATTAGGGATGGTCCAATTGCAAAGCAAATTTTATAAAGAGGCGGGGACTATATTGTAAACTCAAGGATGTGAAAAAAGAAGGGCAAACTGACGTCAATCAGGGGAGTGAAAAAAGGGAACGCGTTAAGATGGTACATTTCCAACAAGTCCACCCGGCATGACGGTGAAGGCGGGAACCACCTTTCATGGAATTACTTACCAGGCTTTGAACCGGGTCTTACACGGTATAATTTAACCCTGCTTGTAGCCTTGTATAGTTGTAATACCTGTTTTGAACCGGGTCTTTCACGGTATAATTTGGTGGGCTCCAAGCTTCCAATTTGATTAACTGGGCCACGCAAAGAAAATGAAACTTGCCAATTAAAAAAAGTGCACGACCAGGCTTCGGCCTTCTACAAAAGTCTTGCAAAGCCCAATTACTGGGCCCTTAGCATGTCCCGTTATGCCTCGTGGTTCATTCATATCTCATGCCTTTCAGCGACATCTAGGCGGTCGCTTGAATACTTGATCCTCCTCGGGTCCGAGCCGCTCTCGGCCCTTGCACCCTCATAATGGCCCTTCTAATTGCCACCCCATGATGGGATTCAGTGATACGAAGAATCCATGAATCCAGCTGCACTGCATACAAGTATAGACGAGACAAATTAAAATGTCCCCGAATATAAAGGAACTAAAAACTTCCTAAAATAAATCCAAAAAATTCTCAAAAAATAAATCCAATAAAAATATCTTTTGAGCTTGAGCTTTGATATTCAAAGTTCAAATTACAGCAGTGATACAAGAAGAGTCGACTCAGGTGTGGTCTCTATAAAAAGCATGGGCTCGGGTAAAAAGCTCGAGCCCATATAAAGTGCACGCCTTGCTAGATATATACTAACATTCCCGTGAGCTCGGGTTCAGGAGTGCGTTCCAAGTCAAATATACTTAAGTCTAGACAATATGTCTGGACCCGAATTTGCTAAATTAATTTTTTATTTATTAATTTATTTTTTCAAATTAATCGGGAGATCAAACTCACATGTTTTTTTAGTTTACTTTTAATTTACAGATATACTCGCATTGACTTGTTTCATTCTGTTCTTTTTTTTCCCCTTTCCAACGCACTTGGTTAAATTGAATTTTATCTTTGTTGTTTTTTTTTCTTTTAATAAATGCTTTTTTTATTTATCATGATGACTCCCTTTCTTCTCTTATTCAACACAATGGGTTATATGATCTAAACCAAGACTTTTTCTTACTTTCTAAAACACTCCTGTGACATCTTGATATTCTTTTTTAAGGGTTTTTTTTTCCTTCCAGGCCACGATACTAAGTAATTCCTAAACAACAATTTGGACACCATTAATCGCAGGCACATGTTAAAGGTCTGGTGACCCGCATCTTATAGTGGGAACAGCATAACGAGCACTCTTGGAGGATAAGATTAATTTGTCGTGTGGGAAAATAAAGAGTAGTACGCGAATCACTCTTAAAAATGTTGGTTTCAAGGGGACACGATCCATTCAAATTCCATTGGAACATAGGTCATGGGAAGTTCATCATGATATTTAAGAACAATTCTTTTTGTGTTTTGGCAAGAAAGGTTCAAAGAGGGTTGAAGATACTTACTAGCAAGGTTTCACCTCTGTCTTTACAGGCTCTCTTTTCTCAACGCCAACACCTTTGAATCTCTTCAAAAAGTGTCAACGTAATCTATGGTCATGAAATAGTTAGCTGAAAGCTCATCTCTTCTACTTTTCTTTCAGTTTTTCTTATTTTTCCCTCTTCTTTCCCCCTTGTAATTTCCCACGAGAAGCACTCTTAAGAAACAGGAAAATCTAAAATTACAAAAAATGGGCCCATCATTGGCTTCCATGGCTATTTATCAGCCCGTGACTAGATTGGAAATTGCTCAAGACTTGTAGAATTGAAATTGATGAAATCGAAACTATAGGTAAATTACTTTTCATTGTGAATTTTACCCCTTAACTTTGTGGTATTCAACTTCTGTTCCGTAATCGGTAAAAGCAATAGCTGGAATGGTAAATGCAGATTTATCCAACTCGGTATGATGGCGCTATAAATGTTCTTCTGCTACCCATGTGGTTCAAATTGATTCGATATTGGAGTTTTCTTGCTGTCATTCACAACAAACACTCAGAAGTTCAGACCGATCCTTATCCTCATTGTACAAAACGGCATGTCAATCTCATGTGGTTCCTGCAACTGCATGTCCTCCTCCTATGTATTAATTTCTGAACTGTTCAAAACCGACCAGCCCGCATCAAGATCTCATTCCTACGAGTACGTTTGGAAAAAATAAAACACAGTCTGTGTTGTATCTCATCTTCAATATCTCTAGCTTAATCATTTGCAATAAATAACCAAGATGGGGATCTACTGAGGAATAGAGAAACCTTTCAGAATATTATGTCTGATGCACAGGTGAGGAATAAGTTGAACAAGAGTTAGACCGACGAGGAAAACTATCTTCTTGTTTTGTCTCTTGTATATGCACACTAGGAACCAAAACAAGTAAGATTACTCTATCATATCCTGTACATACGATCCTTTTCCAATATACCAAATACCGTCACAGTTTGAGAGTTTCTGTGGGCAGCCGGGTGCATGCTTTCATTTGAAAAGGCCGGGCTTGAGAGTGGGAAAGTTGTGGTTCGTTATGCAGAAATGCGTGGATCTTCTGCTGATGCTATGTGCCAGTGGATTGACTAGAAAAAAACATTATCTATGTGCTTCAAAGAAAGGGCATTATTAGGCTGGAGAAGTGGCATGATGTCTTTTGATATGTGTAGTGGTTCCCATGTGGTGGAGAATATTTACTTGTTGACTGCTAGACCAATCTTTCCTCCCAAATATATAAATATAAAAGTTGATAAATAAAGGACAAGATTAATTGTTACATCAAAATTACTTATTTCTAAAAAACAAAAAAATAATGTTAAAAATAAATTTTAAAAACCAAAGTAACCGTACATGCACTGAGTGCCAATTGCCAAAAGGCAGCTCTTGGTAGTCAACTTTAGACAACTAAATAAGTTAAAGGCTCGTACTTGTCATGAGTATCAACCAAATTCCTACATTTGCCCTGAAACAACAATTTGGAAGGCACACATGCCACGCTGTATTGCTTTTCCTGCATCCTCCTTACCTTACAGTTAGATATCTAGTGCGATTAGGTGTATTTTCTCAGTCTGATTAAATGCTAATTATTCATACCGGTGCTGCTTAATTGAATTTGCGTGGATTTACCTGTCTTCCACAAGCAATTCTTGAATATCTTTCCCACAAAACTTCAAATTCATTACCCAACTATTAAGGTAGTCTCAATTGTACACCCAATTAGAGAAGGAAATTAAAGGGGAAAATCACTGTTTGCCCACATATATTTATATTATGATGTCACATGTGTCCAGTTGACAAAACCCCAGATGATAAATTTGTCTTTTTTCCTTCTTTCTTCTCTGTTACTGCTACCAAGGTGGGAACTTCAAATGGGAGTCAAATGATGGTGCTTCCATAATCAAAATGTTAATTAAGCATTTGCATTATCTAGCACCAGAGCAGGTAGGGGCGCGTTAGAAATTCAGGTTTTCAAACCCTATTGAATCATTCAACTTTAATAAAATAATAATAAGAAGAAAGTTACTGCTGGATAAAAAGACTTGAGAAATCACTCCTACTCCCATTTTATCCTTCTCTGGAGAAATATTTTCTCTTGACAACCAGAAACAGACGAGCCTCTCTTTTGACTCCAGAGTAGACTGAAACTCTTTATAAATAGCTACCATATGGAGCTGAAAGGCATTATATGATAAAAGAAAGCAGAGGCAATGGGGAGTACAAAAAGTGAGAGATACTTTGTTTTCATGAACTATGATCCTGAATACAAGCGCCTTCGAGCTGATCGGTCAGCGATCTAAATTATTAGTCATTACTTAGAAAATGTTAATGTTACTAATTAAGATATCTTTATCTCTTTGAATATGCGTGCCCTGTATTGTTCTTTGGATCTCTGGCTAGCTAGCTAAGATCAATGTTCTTCTTGTTTGTGTATAATAGGACAAAGAGAGGGGCTTATGAGCTTGATATGTATCTAAGCAGGAAGCATGATGAGTTATTGGCAAACACC
Source organism: Populus nigra (assembly GCF_951802175.1). Taxonomy (NCBI): domain Eukaryota; kingdom Viridiplantae; phylum Streptophyta; class Magnoliopsida; order Malpighiales; family Salicaceae; genus Populus; species Populus nigra. The sequence goes on along the minus strand of NC_084852.1, from coordinate 42,626,003 downwards.
CTTGAGCATGGCAGCTACGAGAAAAAAATATCTTTGGTCATTGTTGATGGCTTTGCAGTAGAAATCACCGAAGATCAGGTGACCATTTATGCAACATGCATTTTGTTTAATCAGTATTTGTCCAAGACACGCCTTATTTTTTTCCCTTATTTTTTTTTATTTTTTTATTCAAAACAGGCCAGTGTGCTTAGATCTGCTAGTGGGGTGAGAGTTGTGGAGAAGAATCAAGAGCTTCCTAGTTAATTATCAGGAGTTACAAGGTAGGGCATCCACCCTGCAGGAAAGAGCTGCAGTAAATTTGGTGTCCCATGAGTTTCTATATACAAACTCATCTGTATACATGGAGGTTGGGATTACTTATCTCAAAGAACAAAATCATGCATATAATAATGCTGGTGAACACTAGGGAGATAAATATGTAGCATCATGGTGCTATCTTAACAATCCTGTTTCCTCATTAGTTAGATGGGATTTCTTCATTAATGATGACCGAGTAGTATTGAAAGTATTGGAATCTATGTATTAAGTTTTGGAAGATTAATGATATCAAAATGAACGCTGGAAAAGCTTATTTTAAGTACTTGTGATAAGAACTTTATAGTTAATTTTGATGGATGATTTTACCTGGTACTGGGTTTCCATGTGTTTGTATTGAAGACTTGAAGATGTCCTTCCTACATCATGTCCATTAAAATTATCTTTGTTCCACTGCAACATGCAAACAAAATTTGAGTGGCAGAAAGGTCGACAGGCTCCTGTAATGTATGCTGGATGCGACAGGACAGTTTATGCAATTCACATGTAAGGGAGCAAGGGGGTGGGGTCTCCCCCTGTCCAGTTGAGGTTATTAAGGAACAGCAAACATGCTTTAAAATGGTTCCACCTTTCAGCCAAGTTCGAGAAAAAAACCAGCTGACCCATCAGTCATATGATGCTCTGCTATCACATGTTTGGTAAATTTGCTTGGGCGTTGCAGTCTCTTCCCGGCTTCAATTTCTTAGTCCAGTTCTTTACTTCTTCAATGGCCAGGTGCCCCTCGATCATTTTGGGCCTCGAAGTCTCTCGGTCTTGAATCACCCTGCCGGAAGCCGTTAGCAAATGTGTGCTTCTCCTTCACCTAGCTATCTAACCTCTCCGTTAAGGGTGTAAACTTTCCTCCCTGCCTCTTAAATAAATTTTTAAATAATATAGTTTTGGGTTGAACTAAGTTCACTAGTAAAACCTCTAGCTTGGGACAGTCCATGATCTAGAACAGTTCTTATAACCATGTCATAAAATTATTAGATAGTTGGTGTGGTAAAATACTCAAGATACCAGTATGTTTAATAAATTATTCCAACCTAATCCCCAATTAAATGGACGCGTAAAATAAAAATTAGATTGGGGCATCCATCTTGCACGGACCACTCTGGAGGATTTCGTACGTGCTAGTCTTCTTGATCACGAGCATTTCTTTCTTCTTTTTTTATCACAGATTTCAAAGGCTGGTATAAATCCCATCTCCCACGGAAGTACTCTTGCCTCATTGACTGAATGTCTATTGCCGACTACTTGTAGGCAACCGGCAGAAGCTGCAGAACCAAAATTCTATATACTGGTATGTTCTTTTAATTCTTCATTAGTTTAATGCTTAGATTAGAGGCTCGCGTGATGTTTTTAATTTTAAAAAATAATTATTCTATTTTAAAAAAACGAGAAACTCAATAATCAAGTTAAAATTTAATTGATTTTATAATCCTATAAAAATTAAGGTAACATTAATGAAAAAAATATTATTATAGGCAAAGATGGATTAACACATGAAATACATGACCTGGACATGAGATGTATCAAGATTACATGTTTTTCGTACGTCATAGATCTTGAAATCGAGATAATTAGATAGAAAATAAAATTAATAATAAATTAAAATAAAATTATAAAAATTAAAAGACAAGTATAAATTAAGATATTTAATAAAACAACAAGGATCATTTACACTTTAATAATTTTGTTTATTAAACCTTCAAGTTTTTTACTTAAAACACTTATTTTTTAACCTATTTCAACCATAAAACATCCAATAAACATTCTTAAAAAACCAAGAAACCATGCATATTATATTTTTTTTCTTAATATAAAAAAAACACTTTCGTGTTCATTTCATTGTGTTAAATTTTTCTGATCTAACCCGCGGCGAGTGAAGTGCGCGCTCATTAGTTTAACCTCAAAAGGAGATTACCCAAAAGAGAGTGAACATTGAGCTCAAAACAGCTATATCCAGCCCAATAAGGCCGAAAAGGCCCATTTACTTGCACGTGCTACCCGCACGACCAACAAATGGCGCGAAGATGTGTCTGCTGTGCTGATATTTCACCAGCAACTAGCGTGAAGTAAATCAAGTTTCGGTGAATGATTCTGATTTTTAGGGTTTCGAAAAGGGGAAAGATTTCTGAACATTGAATCTTTATTTCTTGAACACAAATTATGGATTCTTCACCTCCAACAAAGAGAAGGCGCAAGACAAAGAGTGAAGGCACAAACGACAAATCCTCGTCCTCGCCTGTGGTTGTCTTTGCTCATGGCGCTGGTGCTCCGTCCTCTTCAGATTGGATGCTCAGGTTGTTCTCTCTCCCATTTTCACTGAAAATGTTCAATTTTCTTAATAAGTTTTTTTTGAATTCTTAAATTTTAATTAAATGCAGATGGAAGGAGATGTTAAAGAAAGCTTTGGATGCTGTTGAAGTTGTCACATTTGACTATCCCTGTAGGTTAATTGTTAGCAGTAAAATTTATGGTCTTGGATTTTTGGAGTCCGAATTCACTTGCCAATGCCATTTAAAATAACGGGGTTTTTGTTTTTTTTTGTAAGATATTGCTGGTGGGAAAAAAAGGGCTCCTCCAAAAGCGGAGAAATTGGTGGAGTTTCATAAAGATATTGTGAAAAAGACTACTGATAAGTACCCCGCTCATCCTCTTATCTTGGCTGGAAAATCCATGGGTTCAAGGTATAAATTTATGGGAGTTTGGAAGTGTAGATATGCCATGTAAGTGATTTAGGAGCGTATTCTACATTGCAAATCCATGGTTAGTATTTTATTGTTTTATACCTGAACTTTTTGTCATCGATTTATGCAAGAAGTCAAATAACAATGGCATGTTGTGGATGTGTTTTGGATTTTTTGATGAGGTCGCCATCGTATAGTAACAAGGGATCCACATAACTAGATATTTTAGATTCATATCAAATGCTTGTTTCTGTAAGTTTTACTGATTTGAGACTACACCTGCATACATACATAATATTTTGGTATGCTGTAGAGTGAGCTGCATGGTTGCTGCCGAGGTTGACATAGATGCTTCAGCAGTCATTTGCTTGGGATATCCACTTAAGGTTCATCACTTTCCATTCTTGCCAGTTTTTTTCTTAGTTGGTAAATTGTCTCAGAAATGTTGTTTTCATTCCATTTCAAATATGCTTAATAAGCTCATTTCAAATATGCTTGTATCTTGCCTGTTTACTTTTGTGTATTGCGATGACAGAGGTGAGCTGTTTTTTTTGTTTTATTATTATTATTATTATTGGAGCCATTTTGTTTTCAATTGTCTGTGACGTCATCCCTGCTATTACAGATGTAGAACCCATTGAACAAGGTTTATTGAATTTAATTGACTAATGTTTCAGGCCATGGGTGGAGCTGTGCGGGATGAGACTCTATTGCAACTTACTGTCCCTGTCATGTTTGTACAGGTACCTGTTTTGAATTGTATTGCTTTTAAAATAAGTTTGAAACAACTGTGGTAATTGTAATTGTGCATGCCTTTGATTACCATCATCTAATTATCACTCCGAGTTTGAATCAACTGATGGTAATTTTAATTATTAAACCTTGCAACTCAATCTGGTTGATTTTGAGTGAACTTTTTGTGTATGGCTGTTTTTTTTCACAGTTTTGTCATACTGCATAAAATTCTCAGCTTGATTCTAAGTCACTTCTGTTAGGTTTTGTTAACTCTATTTGTTCTCTATATGTATGTGTGTGAAGGGTAGCAAAGATGGGCTTTGTCCCCTTGAAAAGCTGGAAGCTGTTTGCAAGAAGATGAAATCTCACAATGAGTTGCATGTGATTAATGGTGGTGACCACTCTTTTAAGATTGGCAAAAAGCATTTGCAAATAAAGGGTTCAACCCAAGATCAAGCTGAAGATCTTGCTGTTCAGGGTATTTCATCATTTGTCTCCAGGTGTCTTAAAGGAAAGTGACCCTTCTACTGTATTGGGGTTTTTAGCTAAATTCCATTTTTTATCATCTTTTTTTACCGTCTTTTGCCTGCATATCATCTTACCAGGATGGTTGGAATCATGTCTGTAGTTTCTTACTTCCTGTCTTTTATCAAGCTAACTACTATAAGTGTTCTTTGAACAATGCCATGTTAACCTGGAATTTCCTTTTGGTTTAGTGGTGAATGCAGCACATTCTTCATCACTGAAGAATGCATGTGATTACCTGCCTGTATATAAACGTGGTCAAAATGGAGTTGATGTTTTAGGGCCTTGATTATGGAAATTCTATATGGTTCGGTAAGGATCTAAATTTCTGATCTTGACAAATTTTACATTTCCAGTTACACGTTAGATTGATTTGAGAAGGATTCTTAAATTTTATTTTGGCTGTTGCTAGTTATTTTTTGCCTTTGAGATTTGATGATATGGCTCGCTTTAGTAGAGATCTATCTTCCTGCAAGTTTCACATCTGGAATGAAATCATTCTCTTGATCCCTAGCTCCGTGTATTGAGTTCTAGAATCGTGTCTGTAAATAAATTTGTGCAGCTGAAGATTGCACCCTATATTATGATTAGAATTAAAAATCGATAGAACACAAACATAAGTCATGCATAGGACACACATGCTAGTGAAGCTACCTGCTTCTCCAGTCAATGGTCAAGTATACTGGTCTTATTTTGTATCATCTTTTTTTTTTTCCCACTTATATAGTGGTTTGTTATTGTGTTGACCGGAATTTTATCCGACTTGATTTCTGTATGCTGCTCCTGCATCCGCATGCATTGAACAGGAAAAAAAACGTTTCGGATTGCTGAAAATATCAGCGATATTGATAGTTTTAGATTATAAGACGCCGTTATTCTGAAATGCATCGTAAGCCACCAACAACACTTTCACTGCAGCTGCTGTCATGCTTCTTCTACTTCTTCTTGTCCCCGCTCTTTTCTTTCTTCTTGTCATTTTCCTTCTTTCCCTTCTTCTCCTTCTCCTTCTTTCCTTTCTTGTCCTTCATTTTCTTCTCGTTCTTCTCATGGTTCTTTTTCCGGTCGACCTGAGCTTGGCTGCCGGGGCCATTGGTTTGGCAATTGCATTGAGTTACAGAATCGACCTTCTCATGGGAAAGGCTTTGCTCTGTTTGGGCATGGACCATTTCTTGTTCTTGGTCGCATGCCTTCTCGTCTGGTTTGATGCATTGCATTGAGGCCATGGTGATCGAGGCTAAATGGGATTCTAATGAGTATTTTCTCTCTTCTTTGTTGTTGCATGTTACTCCAAGCCATCGCAGAAACGTATAAATAGGCGCGGGGCAAGTGGGATTCCTTGTGATTATTTATCACCCTTTGAATCTGCTTTTTTACATGATGGGCCGATAGCATCCCCATTATCAGAGAGAGAGAGAGAGAGGGTATGGTTAATTTGTGCTTGAGAAGGGAATAGATGCTCCCATAAATGTTGATGGGAACCAAATTCTGTGCCGTCTGAACTACTTGCGAGTCCTTCAGAGAATCCGAACATACAGAAACGGATGTAAGATAGTTTAAAGGAGATGTAGCTTGACTGTCGTCATATATGGTTAGTAGTCTGACTTCACTTCTAACCTGGTACATTATGCATAACTAGCAGGATTTATATAAAAAAAAATTGTTAATGAAAAACAAAATATCTATTTTTTTATTTTTTAAATAATTTTTTCAGGTTAATTATTATTTTTTATTTTTTTTCTAACGCTACTAAATTATTGAGAAGACTTTTTATTTTTATTTTTATTGAACCTTGTTTCTCATATGAGCCAACAAGATCAGTGCCACTTGACTTGACCGATTGATGATGAAGAAATCAATTAATATAATATGTACGTAGGCTTGAGTTAAAGGAAAACAAAATATGCTACTTTCATATGCATGCATAACATCAATTAAATCAATGCCACTTGATTTAACCGCTTGACCTTTGCTTGTAATATTTTACAATCTATAAAGGGGAAACAGATTTTATAATATGTTTTTCTTTATTACACAGCAACGTGTTAAAGGGACAATATATAGCCGGTCCATATTGATATGGTATTCTTTCACTTGGTTCGCCACACCATTTTGACAAAGTCGAAAATATTGTCCGCGGAGATTTACTAGAAAAAAAAAATAAACAAAACTATTAAAGGATGATACTATCATTATTATCAGAAAAATCTTAACAAAATAAATCTAATAATATTAATAAATGTTATCATTATATTTGGAGTGGATCACACAAATCATCAAAAATAATAAGTGGGTTGTGTGACTTACTTCGGTCACTATTTGTGATTCTTTTATATTATTAGATTTTTTCCGCCGAGATTTATATAATTAATTTGTATTTACATATTGCATTTAGAAAAACAAAAATAATTTATTTTAGCAATTTTAATTATCATCTAAGATAAGAAAAAAATGAAGATATATCGAGTAAAAAGAACAACCAGAGTAAAATAGTTGGTATTCATTTATCTTTTAATTTTACGAAGAAGAAGCCAACAGATTCTTTTCTTACATCATAAATTAACACCGAACTCTAATTTTCTTGCAAAGCCTCTGATCCTTGTCGTTTTAAAGTCTTGAGAACACAGCTGTCATTATCAATGAACTCTAATTTTTTTGGGCCTTCTTACAGACCAGCATTTAATTTTTAATCGATGGCCCAAAAGCGAGAGAGGCACGGACAGGGTCTATAGTTAGGCCACTGTCCAGTACAGAAAAGCCTTAAGTGATTTTTAGCCTTAATTTTAACTAGGATATAAAATCTTTATATATATATATATATATATATATATATATATATATATGTCATTAAATATGAAATTTGATTAATAACCTGTTTGTTTTTGAAAATATATATTTGGTTAGCTCTAGAAAACTACTTTTCAAGAAAATGATTCCAACAAAAGCAAAAATAACCCTTTCACATAGAAAAAGTGTTTTTCTCTTTTTAATTCCGAAAAAAAACACTTTTCTTGTCTTTACACAAATAATATCTCACACAAAATACCTTTTTATATATTTATCCTCAATACACAATCTTTATATCATAAAAACTCAAATATCTAACTCTCATGTAATACCATTAATTAACTTAGTTTTTTCATTAATTTTACAAAATTATTTTGAATTTTTAAAAATAAAATTTACTTAAAAAATATTTAACAAGGTTATATATTTATATTATTATATTTATATTTTATAAAACAAGCTATATATAAATATATGGTATAATAATTTTTTTTCCCCATAATTCTACTTTTTATATTTCATTCTTTTATTGTGAGTGGTAAAATAATTACATTAAATATTATATATATATATATATATATATATATATATTAGATAAACCGAAAAAAATTAAAATATTTATAAGTTATTTTTTTTTCATAACATTGCCAAACATTAGGAAGTAAAAACTGTTTTTCAAATTATTTTCTATGACGGTTAAATATAAAAAAATAATCTACTTCTTAAAAATTTATTTTATATGAAAGTTACTTTTTTAAAAAAAAATATTTTTTAGTAAACAGCAAATTAGAAAGTTAATGTAAATTTTTCTAAATTTACATGAAGGCAGAGAATTAATCGCGCCTTAATTAGGTAAACGGAAAATAAAATTATAAACTCATTTTATTCCATCTCTTAGAAACTTTCTTATGGGACAAGAAATTCTATGAAATCGAGCTCCCCAATTTGACGTTAGAGCTTGCTTTATAATCTAATAAGATATTGTAATTTTATTATTATTTAAGTAAAATACAGTTCAAAAAATGATTTAAAAGAAAGTAACATAATAGATGGTAATAAAGCTACGAAGAGATTTTCACCAAAAATACATGAAGCTACGGAGAGATCAAGCTGATGGACAGAAGATTAAATAAATAAATTCAGGGAGGGGAGGCTGCTGATGGACAGACGACCTCGTTTTTTCCCCCTTAAAAAATAGTCTAATCCAGGTTTAAGTGGCCCATTAACTTTATATATATATATATATATATATATATATATATATATATATATATATATATATATATATATATATATAAAGTTAATGGGCCACTTAAACCTGGATTAGACTAAGAAATGTTGTGGGATAGTTTTTAAAATTAATTTTTATGTAATTATATTATAATTAATACATATTTATAAGAAATGGTGTGTAGCCTACTCTACTATCTCTCTTTAATAGTTTTTTTTATGAGTGATGAGATCAGAGGCTGAGCTACGCTCAAGGATGAGGAGCATTCCATTCCTAAAATTTAAAAACTTTGCATTTTAGTTTCATAAATTTTTAGTTTTTTCAATTGTTCCCTCAAAATTGAAATTGAAGTACTTTCTTCATAGAAATTAACATAGAAACATGAATATGTACGCGTTTCTAATGCCTTTTTTTTTTACTTCAATAAATATTTTTAATTGTAAATAAAAAATGATACATGTATTTAATTAAATAAATCAATAATCATTTGTTCTAAAAAATACCAAAAAAATCGTTAACGATAATCAAAGATTAAATTGAAAATTTAAGAAATATATGTAAATCAAGATATGTAATCTCATAGCACGTACAACTAACCCAAACATATTTAATAATTGTTTTTCTTGGAATTCATTTTATATTTAATTAACAATAATAAAAATAGATATACACATTAAAGCGAAAACAATTGAATAAAATTCAAGAAAAAAAACTTCACATGGTTGCATAAAAAGAACTCCTAGTTATGTTAGAAAAAAAAATATTATAATTTTATTTAAAAACTAAATAAAAACTAAAAAAATATTTAACCAACAACTAAACTTGACAGATGAAAGATAAATATAAATTAAGATTTGGTTTTGAAATACATGTCATGTCATGGACTCGATTGTTTTCAATAATATTGTATCTTGAAACTAATTTTTTTTTAATCAAAGACAATACAAATAGAAACGTATAAGAAAGAAATTGAATAAAAAAATATTATTATGGTTGCACAAAAAGAACATCTATCTACTGATATCATAAAAAATAATTTACAATCTTATTTATAAGCCAAGTAAAATTGAAATTATATATTATTAAAAAATCACAAAAAATTATTTAATTTATATATTTTAATTAATCCTGATTACACCGAATACCCGCTAGATTTGGCATGCCACACATGCATTGAATTGATATATTTTCATTAATTTATATTTAAATAAAAATAAATTAAAGCTAAAAAGGGGAATGGGTGCCTAGGACTAGTGGCCTAGTGTGCTCGACCCATTAAAATAAAAGGCCGTGTGCACGGGCATGCATGACCAGCCAGTATTAGGCCTACGCTCTACCTATTTTTTTTTATTTTTTTTGGGTAATAGAGATTAAAAACATGTCATTTGGTTGTGTTTTTTTTTTTAAAAAAAAAACATAGAAAGTAAATGTGTCATTTGCTTGTCTAATTTTTTATCACCAGATAGGTGGTTATAAAAATCACATTGATATTGTTTTGATCTAAAAATGAAGTTTTAACTAATTTTCACCTCGTAAGCATCCTTATAATATCAATAAACTAAGAAATCAACTCAAAACATTTTAAGATTCAAAAACACAAAGTAAAAATGAAAGAAAGAATCATCTCACAACTCTTATCTACTTTTTTTTGACACAATGAATAGTAAAAACATTTAAATGGAACACCTTTCATCTAATACAAAGATATTTATTTATGTATTGTGAGAAGCCCTTTAATTTTGTTAACTTGATTATCCGACACTAATAGTTTTTTTACAATAAGAGAAATAATTTAAATTCAATTGAAACAAAATGATTTTCTAGCAAAAGTATTCGTTTTCTTATTAAAATCTTTAATTTTAAAAAATAAATCAATTTTTTCCATGTCATTTATTTAAAAAAAAGGGCCTAGAAGACAAAAAAAAATCATGACGATTTAAAATGAGGGTAAAAAAACACATCTCTAACTAAAATTTCTTTGTGTCATTAACATAATTTTCTTAAAAAAAGTTTTCACCAAAAAATTTGTTTAGTGGACAACATTCTCTCATCATTCAAAAACAAGTTTTTAAAAAATCATGACTTTTTGAAATAAGGATAAAAAAGATATCTCTCTAACTAAAATCCCTTTGTGTCGTTAACATTTGTTTTTCAAAAAGTTTTACTAGAATATTTGTTCCCTAGACATTTTCTCATCATTCTAGAAACAAATTTCAATTCTAAGAAAATATGATAATTTAGAGTGTGTAAAAAAATATGATAATAATACAACACTCAACGTTGTCGCGGGGAACTATTTGAAAATATCATTAAATATAACTTGGTTGATCATCCTTGAAACCTTTTGCTCCCGAATCCTTATCTAACTCAAGTTTCAAATTAAACTATGTAAGAATTAACTTGATATGATGTGATCGACTTGATAGATTTAAAAACAATCTATAATATTGATAAAAATATGGTTTGACATTAGAGTTCAAGACACCATGCTTTTTTTTTTAATATTAAGGTGGCAATATATCAATTCAATTCAAATCAATTGGTTAAACATGTGGCATGAGTAAAGGATTTGATTAGGTTCAATAAATTTTTTTCTTCTAAAATTATTTTTTTATTTAATTATATAATAAAAAAATTAATGACCATAACAAATCACCCAATAAAATTAAAAGGTTGAATTATGATGAGTTGTAAAAAAAGAACAATTGTTCAAGAACAAGGTAAAATTTAAATGGAATTTAACAAAATAATATCTAATATCATTCTGAATTAATCTAACAATTTAAAAGAAATTATACACACACGTGCTTGGATCATTGATTTTTTTTTAATTTTCAAAATGGGTGGACACCACGTTGTCCGCCTAAGGTTAACCCGATTTAACTTGGTTGACTTCGCGAATCTAAAAGCAACTTATACAGCTTATAAAAAACATAGTTTGACTAAAAACATTTCAATATGACATTATTTTTTTTAATATTAAGATAACAATATATTTGATTGACTTGAGTTAACTTGAGTTAACATGTTAAATCTATGACCCGGGTTTTAAGACTATAATAAACCTATAGAAAATAAATCAAAATAAATTATAAAGCTTAATTCTCAATCAATCTAATGTTGAAAGATAAAATTAAAAAAAATCATTTAAAAAAAAACCTAAAAAAGTGACTGGAGTTAGCATGTCAAACTTGTGACTCAGGTTATAAGATCGAGATAAATCCATGAAAAGAAAATCAAAACAAATTAAAAATTTCAATCTCCAATTAGCCAAAAATTGAAGAATGTGATTAGAAAAAGAAATCAATTAAAAAAATAACATAAAAAAACAACTCGATTCAATCTGCCAAACCCATAACCCGGGTCATCAGACCAAGATAACCTCATAGAAAGAAAAATTGACCTGATTTAACCCGGGTTAACTTATTAGATTTTCAACTTTGATCTTGAGTCAATACAAATTATGAAACTCAATTTTCAATTACCCTTATTTGATCCAATGTTGAACGATGAAATTTATAAAAATTTTAATTAAAAAATAACAAAAAAAATAAGAAAAGTCAACTCAGGTTAATCCGTTAAGTAATATTACTGGGTCATGAGGTTGAGATAACATATTAAAAAGCAAAAATAAAATAAAATCATAAAGTCTAATTCTCAATCAAAAACACAATATTAAATGATGAAATTAGAAAAAAAAGTCAATAAAAAAATAACCGAGTCAATTGAGTTAACTTGCTAAACCCACGACCTGAGTCATAAGATATGGATAACCCAATAAAAACAAATCCTATGTTGAAGGAACCGTGATCCGGGTTATAAGACCGATATAACATCTTAGAAAAAACAAAAAAAACAACCCGATTTAATCATTGTTAAAATGCCAAAATCCACAACCTTGATCATTAGATCAAGATATCCTTATAGAAAATAAATAAAAAAGATTATGAAACTCAATTTCTAACTGACTCAATGTTGGATGATGAAATTAGAGAAAAAATAAATTAAAAAATGATACAAAAAACAACTTGAGTCAACTCGATTTAACTCGTTAAACACTATTCCTAAGTCATAAGGTTGAAATAACATAATATAAAGTAAATAAAATAAATCATGAAGTTTAATTTTCAATTAACCGAATATTAAATGATGAAATTGAAAAAAAAGTTAATTAAAAAAAATTGAGTCAATTGAATTAATCCGTCAAATTGAGTTAACTTACAAAACTAACGATCTTTGTCATGAAAATACAATAATTCAAGAAAAAAATATTTAATATTAAAAAAAAAACATTGATGAAAAATAAAAGAAGCAAAGTAATATTTGATTTGTGAGGAGGGGTTTGTAAAACCCCGTTTTATAGTTAATATTCTAATTTTATATATCAAGATTAAGTCTTTTTTTTTAAAAGAAAAAATTGGTTTTTACTTGTGCCATCAATTTTTGAAATAGTGTACCAACCATGTTTTTCTCATAACCTCTTATATATTAGAATCCTTGATGCTGACATGGAGAGGAAACTCATTCGCTATATGAACCAACACCTAAACACTAACTTGAATGTTAATTTTGAAGATGATATATACAACACGTGAGGCTCCAGCACTTTGAACCTCCGTGCTGATGTTAAACCAGGAACGCGGAATGTAGAAAATTCTTGGTCCACACTTCCCTCAAGCTTGAACTTTGACTTTCTAGTTTCTAACTTGATTCTCCGTTTCAATCATTCATTCTTCTCGTACAGTGAAAGTAGAGAGCCCCTTTTCTTTGGAGTGTTTGAAGAGTAGAATCGGTCAGCACTCTCTCTCTCTCTCTCTCTCTCTCTCTCTCTCTCTCTCTCTCTCATCTATTTTCTCATATGACCATAGACCAGTCTAAGCTGAGAAACTCGTTTTCTTAGTCAAACTTCTAGCTTTCTACCTTCCAATATATTTACCAGCTCTCTTCCTTCAGGTTTTGTCATCCTCCTTTAAATTCCAAACCTTCACTTTTCTCTTTAAATACAAAGCATCACTCTCTTTGCTTCCTCAGCTAAAGCTTCACTCATATAAATATATCCTCTGTCGATCTCTTCTAACATTCCATATACCACCAGCTTACCCAATAAAAAAATAATAATTCTAGCTCTGGCTATTCCTATATATGTTATTAGCTTATAACTCGATCTTTACTTCTTGGCTCTTACTTTTCAGCTAAGTGGAGATTTCTTGCTTCTAAGTAGCCAAGTGTAGAAATTGTGCTAATGTTGCTGGACATGAAGTTCTAGCATCTTAAAGGTAGCAAGAAGCATAATAATTGTGTTGCCTGTTGTAACTGTTAAGGGAGGAGTACAAAAAATGGAGAATGGTTGGAGCTGGGAGCAAAAGACATTGATTACTGAGCTAATCCAAGGGATGGAACTAGCAAAACAGTTGAGGGCTCATTTGAATGCAACATCATCAGTTGAAACTAGGGACATGTTAGTACGGAGGATACTATCTTCTTATGAGAAGGCTCTCTTAATTCTCAACTGGGGTGGATCAATGGGACAACCACAAAATGCTGGAGTCTCTGCTGGTGTTCCAGAGTCCCCCATATCCATTAACGGAAGCACTCGAAGTGATGATTTTGATGGGAGTGTTAAGGATAATCAGGGCTATAACGAGGTCTCAAAGAAGAGGTGAATGTGTGGTCTCCCGCTGTAACTCTTGCATGCTGCAAGACGATTATGTCCACTTCAGTAGCACTAATGCTTCTTGTAAAATGTTTTCTGATTTCGATTGCAGAAAGACCACTTCCAGATGGACAGATCAGGTTAGAGTCAGTACTGATAATGGACTAGAGGGGCATCATGATGATGGCTTTAGCTGGAGAAAATATGGGCAGAAAGATATTCTAGGAGCAAAATATCCTAGGTGACAATTCCTTTCTCTTTTCTCTTGAACGTCACAAATGTCCCTTTTTTTTTAATTCACAAGGTAAAAATAATATTTAAACTAACACAACTAAAAATAAATAAATAAAGGAATAGCACATTTTGGAAAGTTGTCATATTCTCATTAGTGCGAAATTCTCATTAGGGTCAGATAACATTGAAAAGGTGTCGCCAATCAAACACTGAAAATCATATTTCTCAACAGAATCTAATAAGAGATTGTTACATGTGCAGAAGCTATTACAGGTGCTCCTACAGAAATACTCAGAATTGCTGGGCTACAAAGCAAGTGCAGAGATCAGATGAAGATCCCACCGTATTTGAGATCACATACCGAGGAACGCACTCTTGTGCTCATGGAAACCAATCAGTCCCATCACCGGAAAAACAAGAAAAGAAACGAAAGAATACCAATAACAACTGTCAACAACAGCAATCACAGCAAGCCCTCTTTAACTTCCACAACAGCTTAAGGGTTAATACAGAGGACTTGGACAATAAAGAGATGGTATCTCCCTTCTCTTTTCCTTCTACAAATGGATGCACAAAGAGTGAGGGCAGTTTTTCTCCATTTATATCTCCAGCCACACCTGAACCAACTCACCACTCACTTTCACCATTCCAGATGAACAATTTTGTAGGAGTTCAAAATTTGCAACATTTGGAATCGGATTTCACCGATATAATTTCAGCCAACACATCAGCCACCAATTCTCCAATTGTGGACTTGGATTTCTCACTTGATCAAGTGGAATTGGATCCCGACTTTCCATTTGACTCACCAGGATTTTTCTCATAATTTCATCTACACACTGGAAATAAGAAAGGAAAAGGTGCTGCATTTGTGTGCAATTCAACACACTGGCTGGTTGTGCCTGTGGAACCTAGCTTGTATTATAAATGAGGCGAGGATGCATGTAAAATAGGATTAGCTATGACAGCATTGCAAAATTTTGAAGTTTCCTATAAATAACATCTGTAATTGTATTGCTTCTAAATATCAACTTCCATTAACTTACACAAGCTTCCAACCTCGGTAGACAATTCAGCAGCAGATGAGAGGCAACGGCATGTTAATTTCTAGGACATAAAAAGAGAAATTTAAAGCAAAAGGAAAGGTAAAAACTTTAGAATTCTCGTAAAATGAGAATAAATTTAAATATCATGGAGAGACAGTAAAGTACAATGGATACATCACTCTTGTTGAACATGATCTTTTACATGATAGCTGGCAAAGACATTCTGTCATTCTTAGGATATCACAATGAAGATTCTAAAGACAATAACCACATATCAAGATTGTACCCTTAGAAATATATACGATTTACTAAATGCTAAGTTGGATATTTGTGATTCCTTATAAGCGTTTTGAATATCTCGAGCACTCAGTTGGAATTGAAGGCTTAATGCATAGGTGCACTTGGCGGAGCAGAAGTGACATGGACTGCAGAAAGTATAGAGTATTCTCTGCAAAAAATGGAAAAAGAGAAAGAGCACTAAGCCCTGTTTTCCAAGTAAAGAAGGAGATATTGTGCTCGAATAAACTAACCGAACTTATGTAATGTACCTAGATGGAAGACTTCTTCTCCTCTTCGATTGCTGAAACAGGATCTGATGATCTTTTTCATGGGACCACTTGCATTCCTAAGAGCTTGTCTTAGCCCCAAGACAATGAATAAGTTGGTTAGAGTGAGAAGTGCCTCAGCCCCACCGTGCAACCAATCCATCCACATTAGGTAAGGAAGTACCATAATGCACCTTTGCTGCCTCAACCATGCAACCATCAAGTCCCAATAGAAAGTTAAGACATAGGCATGAAGAATAAAGCTGATGAATGTTCAAGTAAAATCCTATTTAATGGGAGAAGTTACCATAAATTCTAGCCGGGACTGCTCAACAGAAGTGAAGCCACCAAGGCAGTGTTTTAAAACCCGGACCGGCCCGGCGGGTCGACCCGGGACCCGGCCGACCCGGGCCTGGGACCGGTCCGGGTGGAGGCAAAAACCCGCTCGGGAATTGGCCCGGCGAAACCCGGTCGACCCGGCGGGCCGACCCGGGACCCGGTCCACCCGGTCAAACCCGGGTGAGACCCGGTCAATTTTATTTTTTTTATTGCCAGTCATTAAACGACGTCGTTTTTATCCTTCTAAATGCCAAAACGCTGA
The DNA here is from genome assembly GCF_951802175.1 of Populus nigra. Taxonomy (NCBI): domain Eukaryota; kingdom Viridiplantae; phylum Streptophyta; class Magnoliopsida; order Malpighiales; family Salicaceae; genus Populus; species Populus nigra. The sequence goes on along the minus strand of NC_084852.1, from coordinate 42,609,662 downwards.
AGACAATGTGAAGAACAGAAGAAGAACGAAGCAAAATCATTTACAATTGGCAAACCTAATTTAGTCTCGGCCAATTGCACCGGCTGCCTCCTCCTCTTCCTTTTCTTCGTCTGACTTTGCCTTCTCTCCTTCAACTCTTCTTTCTTCTGTCAGGTCTCCCCCCACTTGCCTTTCTCTTGTGGAGCTCTGCATCATGTCAAATAAAGAAGTCTTTGCTGACATACTCTCATCATTCCCTCTTATATTCTCTGCATCAATACTTCTCTCTGCTTTGTGCTCGAATCCTTGTGCATCAACTATTCCTGTAGCTTTTCTAGGTTCCGATTCTCCTACTCCAGCACCCTGCGTGGCTTCAGCAATCGGCTCCTGCAGCAGCACTTGTGGAGCATCTTTCTTCCTCTCTGTGGTTTCTTGGGGTTCTGCTTCTATTGGAATTGGCTTTTCAGAAGTTGAATCAGAGTCTCTCTCTCCCTGATGAATGTCTTGTGTGGTTTCAAAATTTGGTTGATCAAAATTTTGTTGATCCAACACCCTTGTTAAATTGTTGATCAAATTTGTGGATTCTATTGTTGATCAATCAAGCGCTGAACGTTTTTTTTTTGGGTCAACCCGGGTTAACTCGGGTCAACCCATCTGACCCGTGACCCGATCACCTGACCGGGTCGATGACCGGATCGGGTTTCAAAACTCTGCACCAAGGTACAATTACGAAGAAAGACATATAGCTTACAAAAGCTGTTGACAACAATAAAAATCCCAACCAAATATAGAGCAAGAAATATTAAGTTAACCAGGAAAAATTTCAGGCAGAAGGATGTGTGTTAAAACTCCACCAAAATTATACATCAACATATATCAAGTTAATTCTCAAGTTTTGATCCTACTATACAACATCATATCTCATTAATGGCACCAGTACAATGCCCATTGCATAAGAATGTCTTCTTTTTAAAGAACCAGTTTGGTTGTTTCCCTTAATCCGTTCATTCACAAGAACTTCTAGAGTCAGTTCCACTTTTACTAATTTCTACATTTAATCCACCAAATAATTAAAAGTCCTAAACTTCAAAATTCACCACCCAGAAATTTCAGAAACTTCAAGCACAAAAAAAAAAAAAAAAAAACAGAATCAAAATTTGCACATACATACACAAAAATATGGAGAAAGAAACTTACTTGTAGCCCCAGAAAAGGCAAGCAAGAAGTAGAAACCAAAGAGAGTGAGCTTAGGAGCAGACTTGGATTTGGTAATGAAGTACAAGAAACCAATGTAAGGAAATAAAGAAAAAGCAAAAAGCTGTGAGGCAAGGCTATGTGAATCCATGTTGGGTGCCCATGGATCAACTGGAAGCATCAAACCAGCACCACAAACAATCCCCAATCTCCTCTTACAGCCATGAGCCACCAAGGCTTGTCTTTTTGGTAAACCAAAATATTAAAAAATCATAAAATCGTGGTTATTTTGGACATAAAGGAGCACACTTGTATTCGAGATAGTTGACATGTTAACTTATTTACAACAACAACTTATTAAAGTACTTAATTGATAAAATTTTATAAGTATAGATACTCAAATAAAAAAAAATAGTATAGACACTCAAATAAAAAATTCATAAAATACAAAGTACATCGTTAAAAAATAAAATAATAATAATTAAAATACTATCAATTTGGTACCCTTAATGGAGAGGTTGATTAGAAAGTGGCAAGGCATGGAGCGTATCAAAGTGTTTCTTTGGACGGTAGCCCATAATTCTATTATGACCAATGACCTGAGATATCGGAGACATTTAACAGCTAATAGATTTTGTGATCATTGTGGTACTGAAGTGAAAACATTAACCCATGCGTTGCGCGATTGCCCTAAAGCTCGCAAAATTTGGGAGGTGTTCGTAAAGGTAGAGAATAGAGCGTTATTCTTCAGTCAAAATTGGTATGCATGGCTGGTATCAAATATGTCCGTCAAAAATAGAAATACGGATCATGAGGCTTTTCGTTGGAATTCGGAATAGCTCTATGGTATATTTGGAAAGAAAGGTGCAATAGAGTTTTTGGAGTAGATCAGGGTAATTGGTTTAGGGCTATTATTGCTATAAAAAGAATGGTCCGGGATACTGAGTTTACTCAAAGGCATGGTAATGATAAGGGAAGAAGCAGTAAGGAAGATACTCAGGTTGGGTGGAAATACCCACAAGAAGAGCGGATCAAGCTAAACGTGGATGGATGCAGCAAAGGAAATCCAGGAGTGGCAGGTGCTGGAGGAGTGATTAGAGACCATTTGGGAGCGTGGATAGGGGGATTTGCAAGGAATATTGGTATTTGTTCGTCAGTTAATGCAGAGTTATGGGCGGTCTATGTTGGGCTTCAACTTGCATGGGATAGAGGGTTTAGGAGGGTGGATTTGGAATCCGATTCCAAAGTTGTAGTGGGTCTTATTAATGGGGATAGTGTGAGAGTGGACATGAATTATAATATAATTATGCAGATTAAAGGTATGTTAGGGAGGGATTGAGAAGTAACAACTTATCATATGTATAGGGAGGCCAATTGTGTGGCCGATTGGTTGGCAAATTATGGGCTAACTAGGGATTTATTAGCCAGGGGATCAGATGTGTTAGAAGAACCACCGTCGGGGCTTTATCCCTTATTGTATTATGACCTGATTGGGTCTACTGTTACTCGTTCAATTTAGAAGGGCTTATTAGCCCCGATTATTACCAAAAAAAAACAAAAAAGAAAAACTCCCGACATAATAATAATAATAATAATAATAATAATAATAATAATAATAATAATAATAATAGAGGTAGTTGATAGATAAATTTAACGAGTATAATTGCTTAAATAGAAGAAAATATTACACGTAATTAAATAGAAAAATAATAAAAAAATATAAAATACTTCAAAAAGTCATTATCCTATCTAGATTTACTTAGATGATTTATCTAAAAACCAAACCTACCTACCATACAAATCAAATTTCAAGGGCAAGTTGTAGTTGTTGTTGTTGTTGTTGTTCTTATTTTTTTTTTTTTTTGAATTCGAGAAAACCCTACCTTTCAGAAAGCATACTTTGTAGGTCCAGATGAGCGAGTAAAATCCCGGTTGTCCCATGCTTTTATAAGAGATGCACGCCCTGACTTGAACTCGAGACTTGCTGTGTAGGTCTCAAGCCCTTTGCCATCACGCTACGCCCCCTAAGAACTTGTTGTTCTTCTTCTTCTTCTAGATTGTATACTCACATTGATATGTGTAAATTTTTTACTTTTTTTTTAGCTTTCTCATCCTCTCGAGAATATCAAACTTTTTATTTAGAGTTCAATTAGTCATTTTTCTATGCGCTGTTTCAAGGAATTTTTTGGTAATATTATTAAGTACAACTAAACTCCTCAAGTTAATATGAAAACATGTTTACCTTACCTCTTAATCGGGTTAGGTTTCAAGGTAAATTGAGTACGAGTGAACTTCATGTGGCATAGCTAATTTGGTAGGTATATCCATAACTTGATCAACTCAGTCAAAACCTAACTTAATTTTTAAAAAAATAATCAAAATGACATTGATTTTTGTTTTTTAAATATTAGAACAATGACGTTTTAAATTAATCCGAGTTAAATCATATTAACTTGCCTAACTCGTAACCCAAGTCATGACTCTAATCGGGTTTAATAACCTTGCCTTTTGGAATATTTTTTATTTAATTAAATGATTATAAAAAATAGATATTTGTAGTAAAAAAATAAATAAAATTATGGAGGAGAAATATTTTTCTTCCATCTAGACTCCATTTCTTTATTAATGCATCTTTTTATTTTTTTAACAAAATTATATTTTTTTATTACAAGTTTTGTTTTTTTAAATAAAAACCTATCATGATTTTAAAAGTATGATCTTAAAATTATGTAAAAATAATATCTCAATTATTTTGTCTTGATTGGAGGAAAAAAATCCATCATTTAAAAAAAATTATTTTCTTTGAATATTCAAGAGAATTTTCTTATTTTTATTTTTACATATTAGATACATAATAAGTAAGACAAAATATTAAAATTTATAATATTATTTAAGAACCATGACAAAATTTAATAATATTTTTAATATTATGCTAAGCCTTTCTTTTACTGCATTTCAACCATAATAATAATAATAATAAAACATTGAAAAATGCTAGTTGTTTATGATAAATAGATGGGCTCGTGCTCTTTACCTACTAGTAAGAAGGTCCGACAAGTGTGGGCCTCTAAAACCAAACCCACACACCTATCATTCTATGCTTTTTGTATTGTTTTTTTTTTTTTTTTTTTAATGAAACTAATGATACATCATCTATTATGGAAGACGATCATTTGCTTGCCAAGATTTTAGATGGCTAAAAAATGAGGTTGGAATATTTTAAAACAAAAAATATTATTTTTTAATTTATTTTCACCAAAAACCACATAATAAACACCATTAAAATCTTAATAAATTAATTTCTTAACTCAAAACACCTATAAATCATTTTAAAAATAAACACCACTAAAATCTTAATAAGCTTTTCTATCTCTCTTTTTCAGCTGTCATCCTGCTACAGAATAAATTAATGGTAGGCCCAGAAACTATAACGAGTTGCTTTAGCCATGTAGTGGAGGTGGACTCACAAGTCAATTTCTGTTCCCAATTTCATTAACTGCAAGCTTAGATAATGCTATACTTAGGTGTCCAAACACGACTTATTCCCTTATTTTCTTTGCATTTCTCAAGTAGTTCAACACCTCCTGTTACGGAGAATGTGCCAGGTTAGAAGTGAAATCAGACTACTAACCATACAAGACAAAGCCAAACAACTACATCTACTTTAAACTATCTTTATGTCCTTCTTTTTATGTTCGGATTCTCTGAAGGACTCGTAAGATAGTTCAGACGGCACAGAATTTGGTTCCCATCAACATTTATGGGAGCATCTATTCCCTTCTCAAGCACAAATTAACCATACTCTCTCTCTCTGTCTCTCTGATAATGGGGATGCTATCGGTCCATCATGTCAAAAAGCAGATTCAAAGGGTGACAAATAATCACAAGGAATCCCACTTGCCCCGCGCCTATTTATACGTTCCTGCGATGGCTTGAAGTAACATGCAACAACCAAGAAGAGGGAAAATACTCATTAGAATCCCATTTAGCCTCGATCACCATGGCCTCAATGCAATGCATCAAACCAGATGAGAAGGCATGCGACCAAGAACAAGAACGAAAGGTCCATGTCCAAACAGAGCAAAGCCTTTCCCATGAGAAGGTCGATCCTGTAATTACTCAATGCAATTGCCAAACCAATGGCCCCGGCAGCCAAGCTCAGGTCGACCAGAAAAAGAACCATGAGAAGAACGAGAAGAAAATGAAGGACAAGAAAGGAAAGAAAGAGAAGGAGAAGGAGAAGAAGGAGAAGAAGGAGAAGAAGGGAAAGAAGGAGAATGACAAGAAGAAAGAAAAGAGCGGGGACAAGAAGAAGTAGAAGAAGCATGACAGCAGCAGCATTATTGAAAGTGATTAGAGATGCTGCGAAACGAAGGCAAGTGTTGTTGGTGTCTTACGATGCTTTTTCTTGCATTTCAGAATAACAGCGTCTTAGAATCTAAAACTTTTAATATCGTTGACATTTTCAGCAATCTGAAACCTTTTTTTCTTAACCTGTTCAATGCATGCCGATGCAGGAGGAGCGTTCAGAAATAAAGATGGATAACATTCCTGTCAACACAATAATAAACGGATACATAAAGGAAAAAAGAAGAAGAAAAGATGATATAAAACAAGACCAGCATACTGCACTTGCATGCCTTATTGTTGTTCGTCTTATCAATTTTTACTACTCTTTCATGTTGTTAAGATACATCGAGTTGTTGCAGAAAAAGATATTTGGAAATACATGCTATTGAAAATGCTTGTGAAAAATTGCTACAGTAATATAAATAGATTTTACGTGAAGATAAAAATCGAATACTTACAATACAAACAAAAGTCAAACATTATTTGCAATTTTTTCATCGAACACGCAATTGAAAATTAAAAAAAGGACCTCATGCTGTGGATAGTCAACCTTTGCTTTTCTTATAGCGAGGAAGGAGAGGATTCAAATTAGACAAACAACTCTTAAAAAAAAAGAACTACAAATTTAAATTTGTGTGGTTGAGTTCTGAATTTGATTAACTAATTGGAGAGCTCCCAGCCTTTTTCCACATTCCAAGCTATCATCAATGATTTTTATCATGTCATATTTATACTCAAAGCACATCTTGATCAATTTTGATGAATTACATTTGATTCCTCTGGTCTCTGGTTCTTCGCTGAATCTAAAATCAAAACTTAGGCATTCTTATTAGCAAAATCAAGATAGAAAATATATATGGAATGCACCCCCATTTTTTTTTCCAGACTTGAAAATGTCACATGTAGTACTGAAATCTCTAGTTGTTAATCATGAGGAAATAACATTCTGATTCTAATTAAGCAGAATCTAATGCAATTTTTTACAAAAAAAAAAAAAAGAAAAGGTGCATGGTTTCATTTTACGGGATGGTTTTAAATAGATGTTATTGCTAATCAGCTGATATTTCAACTAATATCTATATTTTGCTTCTCCTAAAGAGATTTGGGGATGAAATTGTTAGATAATAATATAAATTATATTGCTATCGGGTTGAGATTGATTTTTTGACATAGTATCAGAGCCTTGATGATCAAGTGATCATGAGTTTGATTCTTATCATCCGTATTTATTTGATAAAAATCAGGCACACGATAATTAATATTGGTTTATGTAAGTTTCAAGTTTAAAGGGCTTTTACTTGAGGGAATGTATTAAAAAATAATATAAATCATATATTAGAATCTTACACAATAATTTAAGTTATTGGGTTGAGATAATTCTTTGACATCCTAGATCATTCATAACTTTATACTTCCATAATATAAGAGAATATCGAAACCAAATTCCACCTTGACCAGCGCTAACATCATAACATCTTCTTTTCATCATGGCACGTTATAGTTGTGCTGTTTCATAAATCCTCCTCTGTGAGGACCCATTCTCCACACCACAGTCAACTTGGGGACAAGCTTTGTGGTTGATGGTTCAAGGGCATTACCTCTCCATTATGCTGCTCGAGGAAGGACTGAGGTGATGAAGAATAAGGAGTCAATTAAGACATGTAGTTTCATTAGATACAACAACTTTCATTTCTCATTGGAGACACCATGCATCATTCCTGGAGATTTTGTGCATGGCAAATGTATCTTCAACAGTCAGTAATAGCACGGACAGAGTTCTCCAGCCGACCCTTGTTTACTAGTTCAGGAGGAAAAAATTCATTATCACCATTCATCAGGAGGGTGCTGTCTGTTCATTCTTCAACATGTCCACTTGAATTTGTCCTGTACTATTCATTTCAGGAGGTGCTTGATTTGTTGTCCGAATTTCTTCTGACACCTTAATATTTACCATGTTCAAATTCGGAGGAGGCACGTACTTATTGTTGCTGCGCATTATTTTAGCTTTCCTGACCAATTTTCGCTTCAAAGTGACCTTTTGTAGTTTGGACATCCCTGATTTTAGACCCAAAGAAGTAGCAGGGGTTTTGCGACCACCTCTGTTAGCTTTAATAGATGCAATGAGAGCAGCTGGAGGCCACAAAACTTTTCTCCCAATCAATTTCACTCCTCGCTTCTCACAAAGATAATTCATCCTTATTTCATCACCCCTTCTCACCTCTCTCAACTCAAGCGCGTGTTGTTTTGACAATAAAGCGTACACGAGAAGTGGTTGTTGCTGATTGAAATGCGACTGAAGCTGCTGAAAAAGTAACTTATTGGAATGCCGCTGATCCGGCCTAGAACCTTCCTGACTCTTCTTTCGAGGTCCACTAAATGTCACCTTAAAATTGCTGTTGACTTCGGCTCAGTCCTCCATAACATAAATTTAGCATTGTAGTGTACACAATGCATCCCATCTTATTGTTACCTTCAATTATAGTTATTATCACTTTTCAAGCCTCTCGAATCAAGTAATTAATATATATATATACACATTAAAAACTAATTAACTAGTAGCCATTAATTGAAGCACCATGTACCCAATACTATTCCAAATGATACTTGTTGATCTCAAATAACAATTGTTTCTGAATTTGAATATTTAATAGCGAGTAGCATTCTAGCTAGGTTTTGAAATGACACTTTATGCGTACCAAAAACCACTCCAATATTTTCTATTTATCCATTTATGCCTTCCAATATGAGAGTTCATGCTCATAATTCCTCTCCACAATATCTTAAATCATTGCAATACTCATACTTAACTTTTTCTTTGTAATTATCAACATCACATTATCAATTAGATCCGAGTCAATCTGACGATGACGTTGCAAAATAAGAGGATTCTGATATGTGCGTGGTCTTTTTAATTTTAAAACTTCTCATGAATTAGATCTTTGATGATATCCCCTACGCAAACATTATCTACAAATTGGTTCCTGAAAACATTGCAACTGAACATAAATTTTAGTTGAACAATGAACCTTGTAGTACAGTGAATTCTTTATATACACTACTTTATTACATTAACACATTCAGACTTATCTCTAATTTTTTTTAATCTCTAATTCATCAGTTGATAAGTCTGAATGCCTACGACTATTAGCCCAATCATTACATCTGTATTGGTCACCCACACTCATAACCTCAAATCTAGGAGTACGAGGTATCATGTAATGATTAATAACCTCAATTAACTCAGCATCCCTGCCATCCCCATCTTCTATATTTTTCTTCTCAACCCCAACTCTATTAATATGACGATCATCTTCATCATCACTTGATTTAGATTTCTCATAGTAATATGAAGTAGATGTCATACCTAACTGAGATTTTATATTAATAATTTCTTGCACCAATATTTGTCTACTTGCATTACCACCTAACCTAGATAGATCAGTTGTTTGTGATGCTTGTTTGGTTCTCTAAGAGTTACTTAGAAGCCGGATCGACTCTATACTAAAAGATTTTTCTCGTTCAGGTCTGCTATTCAAGTTGAGTTTTAGCATATTAATCCTATTAATTCTGGTAAACCCAAACAATGAATTCAAACTCCTGTCACTACTGATTGGAACATCAAAATAACGAGTTTGACTAACCTCGATTTGCAATATCCTCCAAGTAATTTTAACTTCTATTTCAAACATATTTCAATCAAGTCGATCACATAACATTCTAAATAATTCATTAAGGGACATGTCTAATGTAACAATTATGAATTCATAAATTCCTCCATTATAAGTGATATCATTGTTATTATTGAAAATGATACCACCATAAAAATATAATATTCTTAAATTATCAGATATTATGTCAAACAATATAACAAAACACAATTCTCATTTATTAATATCTCGGGGTTAATCAAAATGCATAATTTATCAATAAAACCATAACAATAATATAATTGGCTAAAATCTAAATTTATTAAATTAATCGACGAACACCTACATTCATTAGATTTCACTACCATAACAAAATTATCAATCAAATTCATGTATTTCATAACTAAAATTATCATTTTATATGTAATTCGATATAATTCATAATTTAACCTAAATCAACACTAACTCTTTTAAAATAATTTTGTTAATTCATAATCAACAGTAATCCAAAATCATTGATTATTTAACAAAATAACCTAATTATCACGTTAAATTATATCTAATTAACGTAATTTTTAATTCAAAACTTTAACATTCAAAAAAATCAAATTACACACATATTAAATATAAATCACATCAAATTGATAAAGAAAAAATGTGCAATATATCTTTAAATATAGAATATAGATTATGATGATGACTACTTAGACATAAAAAGTATGAGCCTCCATCGTGAAGAGAGAGAGAGGACCACTGATCTGGGGCTAGAGAGAGCGATGAGTGATGTAATGTTGCCGTGGGTAAGGGTGATCATTTTTTATTCGGTTTGGTTTTTATAAAAGAACCGAACTGAATATTTTTTTAAAAAAACCGAAACCGGTTCATCGGTTCGGTTTGTTTTTAGAACAAAAACCGTTTCAAACCGGTTTGGCTTGGTTTTTTTCCTATTTTTTTGTTTGGATTCGGTTCGGTTCGGTTTTTTCAATTTTAGACTTATAAAACCGAACAGGTAGGTTTTTTCAAAATTTTAATTGGTTTAATTAATTTTTTTCACGATTTGATTTTTTTAATTATTTTTTTTTATTTTCTTGATTTAATTAGTTTCTTGATTTTTTTACTCATTTCTAGTTGTGGTTTTTTTTTTTTTTTTAAATGGTAGTGAGAGGGAAGGAATGGCGGGCTGTGTGGAAAGCAGATAAGAATTTTTTCTTTTTCTAAATATAAATTTCGAATGAAGTCGGAAACGATATTCACGAATCACGAAACTATACTAAATTCCAAACTTTACTGTGCTAAAAAAAAAACCTCCATCTACGAGGTTGTCGATTCATATGTTCCTGACATTTGTTCTGCTTCGAAATGTGTTCTGACAACTCAGTTCCTTAACACTTGCATGGATGTGATTGGTCTATTCGGAAAAATAATTGATCCTTGAAGTTGAAATTCAATTTTTCATTTCCGGTTCAGGGCAGCACCATATTCTTAGACGACAGGATACAACAGTTGCTAGCTACAAAACGAACCCCAGATTTAAGCCACAATTATAATAAAATCTGAGGTCCTAAAATCTTTCTGAAACACTGAATTGAAAATTGATGGATGGAGCATTTGAGGTGAGCCCGTCGTGATGTTTTCAAGTCTGTTATTACTCAGATTTTTTACAAATTACAGATTCAAATCTTTCCTTCAGAGAATTTCAATTTTTAAAATATACTATCATAAAAGGAAGTTTAGTACGTAGTGATGATCAATTGAATACCAAATACAATATTATAATCAAAAGGCAAGACTTCTGGTTCATGTCAAGAAACACATCAAGTTGTGTTGTTAGGTGACCTAACCATCATTCATATAGTTAAAAAAAAAATTATCTTTTTAGGGGTAGAGGCGATTATTTTTCTGAGTGTTTGAGAACATGGTTAAAATCATGTTTTTTAAAATTTAATTTTTTTAATTTTAAAATTAATTTTTTTACTTTTAAATCATTTTCATCTGATGATATCAAAAATAATTTTTAAAAAATTAAAAAATATTATTTTGATACATTTTCAAATGAAAAACACTTTGAACCGCAACTGCTACCACACCTTCCAATACCCCTAAATAATTATAAATTTGAACATATATATATATATATATATATATATATATATATATATAACTCTAATACTTGTCTTATTTACAAACTTTGGATCACTAACATCATCAATGCTGACAAAAATCCCGAGTATCCTGCCATTATCTATTTTCTTGATCTCATACGCAATATCATAATCTCTAACTTATAAAATAAATCTTATAGACAAATAGGCAGTCTAAACCGTAAAGGCTTTGAATTCAATTTGCTATGGGCAATTAATGACATATGCATCAATTATTTTCCAACCTTCCGTAGTCCAAAAAACCACTGATCATATTAAGTGTTTGGATTTTGATCAAAATATGTCTGTAAGTCCAAATCTATCTTCATCGAGATAGGAACAATTGGTATAATAAATCCAAATATATGCTCATCAAGTTAGGAATGAATTGTTCATGTTTTTTTGGTTAGCTAGTAGCTAGCTAGGTCCATGTAAACGTGTATATATGTATATATATATGTATATATATATATATATATATATATAACAAAAAGAAGAAGTTAAACATGCATGCATGCATGCATTCAATAAAAAACAATTCTCTTGACCTTTCTTAACCTAAATTGGAGCAGAAATTAATTTCATATATCGCTCAGATCAACATCAGAAACTTTACTAAGTAATAGCCTAAGCCATCTTAATTTACGTGCCATAGTTGAGGGAAAGGATTTGCGAATTAGCAAAAAGAAAGACTATACGGTGTAAAATATCGATCTCCCTGAGTTTAAGAGGAAACATAAATACTCCTTTGAACAACAAATTCTTGATTTTCACCTCAAATTATATAATATTTATTTTTTAATTTGCCCTTTTTGTTAGAGTTTCATTTGAAGAAGAAAAAACTCATAATTTCCTTTTAATTCCTTTCTCTTTCTTCGCTGATGACAAAATACAAAACACATAGAAAAGAAGCAATCAAATCTCTTTTTTTACTTTAACAATATTATCATCAACCACAACCATCCAAACTCGATTCAAACTAAACTTTGAAATGTAAATTCACAAATTAAATTATTATTCAAAACTCAAAACCAAAAGGAAAAACAGTGACTTTTAATGGGTTTCTTATAATTAAAAAAAATCCTCAAATTGGGATTTCAATTTTTTTTTTTGCTTCCTGGGCCTTTCTTTGATTTTTTTATTTCTTAAAATTTAGAGGTTGAAGAGAGAATAAAAGAGAAGATGAATATGAGTTATTTTTTTATATATATTAGGAGTTGCTAATAAAAAAAATGCATTAAAAGAACTTTTTCTGTCAATTTCTGCTATTTAAGGGTAAATTTAAAAAAATTATAAAGTTCAGGATGCAAAATCATGACTTTTTTTTTCCAAGGAATATTTTTTTTTTCACTTTGGTTTTCTACAATTTGGCCCAAAAAGAAAATGATTGAATGCTTTGCTTTTCTTATAGCGAGGCGAGAGAGGATTCAAATTGGACAAACAACTCTCGATCGTGACTGTTCAAACCAATCAATCAAAAATAATAATAAAAAGTTACCACATCAAACTGCAAATTTAATGCCTGAACGAAAAAAGAGAACTACAAATTATTTATGTGTTTGAGTTCTGAATCTGATTAACTAATTGGAGAGCTGAGAGCTCCCATCCTTTTTCCACATTCCAAGCTATCATCAATGATCTTTCTCATGTCATATTTATACTCAAAGCCCATCTTGATCAACTTTGATGAATCACATTTGATTCCTCTGGTCTCTGGTTCTTCCCTGAATCTAAAATAAAAACTTAGTCATTCCTATATATTAGCAAAAACACGATATAAAATAGCCCCCATTTTTTTTTTTTTCAAAACTATGTCATAACTGGACAAGCTTGTATTGGCTTGAAAACGTCACATGTAGTACTGAATTCTCTAGTTGTTGATCTTGAGGAAATAACATGCTGATTCTAAGCAGGATCGAATGAATTTTCTTACAGAAAAAGGGTTCATTTTACGGGATGATTTTTTAATGGATGTTACTGCTAATCATATCTCAACTAACATCTACATTCCGTGTCTCCTAAAGAGACTCGGGGTTGAAACCTCTCTCTTGCAAGAAGAAAAGGAAAGAAAGGAAGGAGATGACAACAACAACAATACGAGGGTTTTACTCAAGAGGGATTTTTAATCAAAATCAGACTATTCAATTTATCTAACACGAAAAAGATATAAATATCAGAATTAGAGAAGAATTCTTACTTTTCTTCTATCATGAATTCTGGATGGTTTTCTTCAAGGTGAGTTTTAATTTCTTTGACAGTTGGATCGGCAGCTGAACAGAGGAATCTACCTTTCATTGATGGCTTTTCCATGCAAAATATATGTGCGTCACAAACATCATCAATGTGAACAAGAGGAACTGAACCCAAAAGCTCTTCCAAGAACTTCAAACCTTGATAGTAGCCAAATATGTTGCCCGAAATCTGTGCAAAAATCACTTGTACACTCAAAGGCAGATGGGAAAGTATAGTCTCTCCTCCTACTAGACCACAAGCAAGAGTCACCACTTCAAGTTTAGCATCCCCAATTTCATTATAACTCAAAACCTCTTTCTCTGCTAATGTTTTTGCACTTGTATATTCCTATGGAAAAGGAGAAAAAAAAAAGCCAGTAAGATTTCAAGTTGTTTGTAATTTTTGAGAAGAAAGAGCAAGTTTCATACTGTGGTAATTCAGAGGAAGACAGGAGAAATACCAGAACATAATCATTGGCATAAGTGAGTGATAGATCAGAAGGAGTCCAACAGGATTCATCCGTGCAAGATTTATAGCCACTTCCATCTTCATTCAATGGTGATGCTGCCACCACAGATGCGGTGTAGATGAGACGCTTAACAGTTCGTGATTTGACGCAAATATCAGCTATAGCCCTCACTCCAGCAATGGTTGCTTCCACTCTGTCTTTGTACTGTTCTTCAGCTTTCAAAAATATACGTTAATTGCCTGCCCACAATTTAAATCCTAACTACGAGTTTATTGAACACGGAGGCTGACCTGAATGCTTTTGGGATCATGTTGCATTGGAGTGGCAACATGGAAAACAAATTCACACCCTTGAATTGCTTCTTCAAACTCATTCGGATTGTATATATCAGCTTGGAACAGTACTAAGTTGGTGTCTGCGTTTGGTAGGGACTTGAGGAGGCCTACTTTGGATTTGTCCCCTGTGATACAAACAGAACATGTAAGACATCTATGTCAACACACAAAAAAAGTAACAAAGAGAGAGGAAAGACAGACCCAAACTTCTCAATGTTACATGGACAGTATAGCCTTTCCCCAGCAGCTTCATGACGAGCCAGGAACCAATATATCCAGAACCTCCTGTCACACAGACTTTTGTGCAGCACTTGGCCATGTTGTACGACGATTGTTCTTATGTTGTTTCAGCTTTTGGGAGGGCAGATGGCGCCTTGCATTTATAGGAGGACACTGGACAAGAACTTTTTCCTGTACCAAGGTTCATTTATCACCAGTAAATTTGCGTCGTTGAATATTTTATAAAAATGTGTTCAAATTTTTTTTTTTTTTTGGATCAGCATGCTTTTGTATTTATTTGAATCCTCTTTTCAAACGAGATCAGAGGGAGTATGATAACCCACTTTGTGTTCAACAAAGAGGTGAGCTCACAATATACGGGATATGACAAGCTGTTAAACCCATTGTTTTATGGCTCTGTTAAGTACTAAACCCAAACATATATGAGTTTGACAAACTACTTGATCTTGGGCTCAATCGAGCGCTAAGTCTAAGTACATTTGACTTAAAAAATCTTAGGTTCTATATTTAGACCAAGAGATGTTTTACTCTCTGACATTGAAATTAGAAATGTTCTTTTAAGTACGAGTGCTAAACCCAAAAACATTCTTCTAAAAATAAGTATCAGAACCAAAAAGGTTCTTCTAAGTATGGGTATTGGACTTAAAAATACTAGCTAAATATAGATGTTGAACCCAAATAAAATCTTAAAGCTTTTATAGGGACTCTAGACTTACACAGCTTAAATTAATATTAAGATAAAGAGACAAATTCAATAAGAAAAAAGTGGTATCCATGTTACATAAGCACTATAAGATCGGAAAAAAAAGAGGCGCCCAAACTTCTTAACTAATTATATCCCATGCTAGGTAGTAGCAACCCTAACAGAGAACACATCTACAAAGTCAGGCACTAGAACTGGGTGAAAGATTGTGCTAAAATCCATCTACATTCCCTTTGATTGTTTGAAAAGATGCAAGTTGGATATGACAAGAGATACCTTATCCCCCACCATCTCGGTCAAAGTTACAAACCCACTGAAAACTTCCTGAAACTCTTTAGGAGAGTTTTTTAAAGCCTCCAGCTGAGTTTGAGAATGCTAGGCTTTTTTCTTGGCAGCAATAAGCTCAGCTCGCGGGCCATTTTGTGCGGTCTTTACCTCAAGGATTTCTTATTTTAGGGAATCCATATGATTGTTAGCAGTTTGGAGCAATTTGTCACTGAAGCCCAACAGAAAAACAATGCCTTATATTTGGTCCTTCAACGAGGAGTAACTTTGAGGTTTCTTGGTTTAACATTTACAACAACCTTTTCCTCCTTTAATCATTCGAAGACATCTTGATTCGCCATGTTCAGGAAAAAAAAAGGTCTTAAATATCCAGCCTAGACTTCTTAGCAAAATATACCCTGTGCAAAGCAACAACAACCTTGACAAGGAACATATCCACAAAGTTAGGTATCAGGACTGGGTGAAAGGTAGTGCTAAAGTCCACATACATAAATACAGGTTGGATATGGCAAGAAATATCTCGTCCCTTGCCATCTCAATCAAAGTTGTAGATCCTCTAAATACTTTCTGGAACAATCTAGGAGAGTTTTTTTAAAGCTTCTAGTCTGGGCTTCTTTCTTGGCAACAATAAGCTCAGCTCGCAGACCGTTTTGTGAGGTCTTTTCCTCGAGGATGACTTTTTATGTCATCACAAATCTCTAGAAGTCCACTCAATTACTGCATTGAATGCATGTTGCCGTTTTGTTTTTTAAGGGACACCTCCTTCTAATAAATATAAGTCAATCAGACTTGAGAATCCCAACAATTTTATATGGGATATGCAAAATTTTATAGAGAAGGTAAAAAAACTCTCATTTACTATTGATAAAAAAACTTTCAAAATCTTTATGTACTAAACACGCAAAGATTTAGGGGGCTACTGATGGATCAATATGTTGTCTTTACTTGAAACCTTTTTTCAAAAAAGACCAAAAAGAGGGTGATAACCTAATCTCTTTGGTCTTAGTCAAGCGCTGAACGTGAGCATACATGGGTTTGACGAGTTGCCAAACCCAACGTTTTTGGCCTCAGCCAAGCGCTGAACCCAGGCATATATGGATCTGGCAAGTTGCTAGACCCATCGTCCCTCGGCTGAGCCCAAGTATATTTAAGTCTAGAAATCTTAAGCTCCATGTTTGGACCAAGAGATATTTTATCCTTTGACACGTCATAGACGTTACCTTCTATAAGTCAAATATATTTTGCCTCGGACAATGAGTAAAAAATATTTCTTCCCTTTAGCCTCTCTTTTACATTAAAAGAAAGGTAAGCTATAAAAATGAGAAGGATCTCTTTTTTTAATATTTGACAGAGCATTTTTCATTCTCCAAAATATGAGTTTTTTTTTTCTTCTAAAAATATATTTATTTAAGCTTTAGAAAGTCTATAAATTCATTGAATGATATCTTTTATAAGTATTAGAAACCAAACATCGGCCATCATAGATAAAAAAAAATAAATGAAATGATGAGAACTAAAAGATTAACTAATTATCTACACACAAACATTACCCCAAACTTCTGGAAGTTGTTGAAGCATCATCAGCAAGTTTCTCGAAGTGTCGTCTGTCTGAGGAAGGTAACTGTCATTTGCTCTGCACAGTAATTGTAAATGCTAATTTTTTATGCCGAGCGGAGGAGAGGACAAAATTTCGTTCAACTTCTCTGGTGAAAAAATGTCCAGACGGTTTGGACGCCCTGAAAAAGATGAAAAAAATTCATTTGCCATAACGGCCCATTACTCTAGGAACATGTGGGGGACAAGTGCCACGTTGTCAAGCTTCAAGCAGCAATTGCAATTTGCGGACCAAATTAATAAACAACAAATAAACCAAATGAAGGGTATTAATTAATAGCCACAGGGGATCGGTCCCTCAAAGGCTCAAACCGTCCAGCCCTTTCTCAAGCAATTTAACAACCACAGGGGATCGGTCCCTCAAACCGTCCAGCCCTTTCTCAAGCAATTTAACAACCGCAGGGGATTGGTCTCTCAAACCGTCTAGCCCCTTCTCAAGTTGTTGGGGTCAATTTAACAACCACAGGGGATTGGTCCCTCAAACGGTCCAACCCCTTCTCATTTTGTCGGGGGTCAATGTCTAATCAGCACTTCATTACAACCCCAATAACAGCTAGAACTAATCATTTAAAATAAAAAAATAGATTTTCAAAAAAACACATGGACGCCTTCAAACAATACCTTCGTTAAATAACATTTGGATACTCATAAATTTTATGATGGGTACGCATGAAACGTCACTCGTACAAGGCACATTGAAAATAATTATTCTTTTAAATTTCCAGTACGGCACGCCGGCACGGAACTATTCATGGACTCCTGGGAGCGTTGAAAGGACAGTCAACAGTGGAAACACTGTTCCTGGAAGATGATACAGGGGCTAGGCTGTGGGTTCAAATGCAGCCTGTTCATGCCAAACCCCTTTCATGTTGGTTTGCCACAATCTTACCACCCATCAGTTCCCGAGGTTGCTAAGGTCATCCCACTCATGTCCCATAATTCCATCTGCCACGAAGTGCATTAACGAATTTTAACCGAAAAAAAAGGGGGACTGAACTTACTAACCCTAATTTTGGAGGTGGTAGTGAAGGGAGAGGAAGCAGGGTCACGTGACCCGTTAACAGGACCAGTGGCTAGTCTTTGACCACAGTAGTTCCATGAAGTGCATGCTGTGCCTTTGTCTAGCGTCGCAACTGGTTTCTCCATGTCTGAACTGAACACACAGAAGTTGCGCCGAAGAAGTCAGAGGTTACTGAATCATGGCTGCTCTTGGAGAGGTTTTGCTAGGCCCAGTAGATTCCAGGCTCTTGGGTGGAAATAAGATCAAGATTTTATATACACTGGTCTAACAAACCCAGGAAGCCCAGATATTCCAAATGGGAACCCAAACCTCTCTGTTTTTTTGTATCTGTACGTATTCCTCTATCAATTCAACGAATTCTTCAAAGTTTACGCCCAGATGTCTACATATAGTCATCGATCACGTCTCCACAATTACATCCAATTAGGCTTTAATAGTAAACGTACTTCCAAGTATCTTGTTAATTGTTGCTGAGGTAGATACTAGCAGCCATGTTTCTCCTATTTTTAATGATAAATAACATTCAAAGTGATGCCTAGCCCTTGAATGGAAGTGCCAGTGCTTGAACAAAGAGAGAGTCGACGAGGAGTAATGTTTTTTTTTAATATATATTCTTCTTCTTGTCTCGCTCCTTGATACACTAGAAAATTAACACATCCATTGTAAAATTCTACATTAAATCGAATATATGATTCAAACTCTAAAACTTAAAAACTTCCATTTTTATTGATACACTGCCATGCTTTATGCTTTGACTAGTACCGGAAATTACAAGTATTTGGTTAGTTCCAAACAATAAAAGAAAGAGAAGTTAATTAAAAACAGTAGATTGACAGCTTGATTTGGGTTTAGATCATGACGAGAAGAGAGAGATGGAGACTAAAGAAACAGAAATCATGTAGAGATAGAAATTTTGATATGTTGTTTATGGAGGTTTCTGATGTATGATAAATAAGAATAGTTTGACCTTTTATCTAAAATGAAAACATGTTCTCAATTTTTCTTCTCTTCTCTCCGCTAGAAATCAATTGCTGTTATAAATTTTATATCTTTAGATTACACACTTGCTAATAGAGACTCGTTTTACATTATTGATTTCAATAAATGTTAATGTTAATTAGTATGCAATTTTTTAATTTTTATTTTTTTTATTAACTTTAGTGTCCGGATCAGTTTGCGTGCACCTCGATTAATTTCACGGATCTTGAAGTTAACTACCATATAAGCCTCCAGTAACCATTATATTAGCAATCACATGGCTCGAACTTGAGATTATAGGGAGAGCAAACCTCTTGGTCTCAAACTTTTATTACTGGACCATCTGCTATATGGTTAATTAGTATGCAATTATTGTTTTGAGCATAAATGTCTTATATTTATAACTAATATATATGTCAAATCATAGAACTCAATTAATAAGAATTTTCTTGCAACTGTTTTACTTGTTTATATAGACTACTTTACTATATCTCTATTAATTAGAATGTTATTAGATTATTGGCTAGTATTCAATTGTGGTTTCGATTAATTTTTTAATATATAAAAATTATTGGATGATATAAACTTAAAACATAATGCATGCTGGAAGAAATTTTTTTAAAATATTAATACAATGATATATTAATATAATAAATATCAACCCTGGTTATAAATCTAGAACTAACTCTAAAAAAATAATAAAATAAAATTCTAAATCATCCAAATATTGAAAGATAGAATTAAAAAAATATAATAAAAAGAGGACCCAAAACAAAAGAAATATCAATTACAAGAATAAGGATTAAGTTTAATATAAAAATAATTTAAAATCAAATACTAAGAGATGAAATTAAAAATAAAATTCAATTAGAAAAAATGATAAAAACAAATAAACAACAATAAAAAAAATAAAGACTACATTTAATATAAAAATTAATAAAATCAAATAATGAGGGGTAAAATAAAAAAAAAATCAAATTAAATGGCACATTTATATTTTAGCAAGGAGAAGAGAAAAAAAAAGAAAAAAGTTCACCACAACCTAATCACCGTATACACACTCGACACCAATGAAAAAATAATAATTATGTGCTTCCAACATTACCTTGGAAAGAGTTGGTTAGACTTGAGACAATGCCTTATGCATTGCATACTCACTTACTCATATAAAAGATATTTTAAAAAATAATATTTTTATTAATTAATAGAACAAATCACCACCTTTCTACTTGTTTATTAAAAAAAAAACAATTTGAAAAGATTAAATTGCAGCACCCATTCAGCCTTCTAAAAAATTCTGTCTTAGAACAACATAGTCATTACACAGTGTATTTAAAAGATAAAAAAACTGCAATTATTTTCAAATTGAATACGATGATAACCAATAGATCAAAGACTGTTTATCTCCTATAAGAAGTTTATCGAACAATGGATTTACCATGGTTTTCATGTGTATATATATTTTTTAATAAAGAGCCTCATGGTAAATCAAGTGTGCTCCTTTCCTTGTATATGCATAGAAACAGTAGGGTAAATGTGGCCCCACAACTTGATGCATCAAGGCATGTTATTCCTGGGATTGACCCATTTTTTTTTATATATATATTTTTAGTGTTTGAAAATGCAGTAATAATTATTTTTTTAAGTGTATTTTTATTTAAAAATATATAAAAATAATATTTTTTATTTTTTAAAAATTATTTTTGAGATTAACACATCAAAATAATTTTAAAACAAAAAAAAGTTATTAATTTTAAAAAATAATGAATGTTTTTTTAAAATACAAAAATAAATATGCATTAATTTTTGATAATGATATGCTTGCATCCCCTTTTTTCATGTGATGAATAGAAAAATACAATCTCTTTGTACAGAGTAACTCCGCCTTCGTATTTGATTGCAAGCTTCAAAATAGCCCTCTAATTTCCATCTGCTAACATGGCCAGAAGCACACATAACACCCCCCCAGAATGGCCCTAAATGCAATCACCCATTCGAGCCAGGCCCAATAAACTTCCTAATTTTAAGGCCCGTTATCAGCCCATCTAGCAGCCCGCCGTCTCTTAGGGCATGCATCATCACTGGTAATGGCGGTGTATTTTAGTAGCACCAGAGAAGGGGTTAATTTCATGTGCGTGCGGGGTGAAGTGATTTATTAACCAGAGGAAAGAATTGAATGGGTCCTACTTGTTTTAATTGTATTGGCGACCGTTGGATATGCCTTGTTAGGTGAATGGGTGTGTGTGACAATGATGATGAGGTACGAGAGGAGGACACGTGGCGGAATGGGATGCACATGCCACCAGTGACTAGTTTTGCTTGTATCGTCCTCGCAGTATTCTATACATAGTATATTTCAAGAGTGTAAAATGAAATTAACCAAATAAAACGCAAGAAAAGCATCAATTTGATGGGAAAGGGCCAGAATAGTAGCACTACATTATCTGAGGGCTCAATAATGGTTCAATTTATTTTTATTCAATTTTCTATGTTTTTCAAATCCATTAAAAAAAAAAAAAAACTTCTGAGGAGTTAGGACCCTCCATGATAAATTGATCCACCTACCTGGAAATTATATGGAAGGCCTCCTAAATAATCTTATGGCCCACCTCACTGTTCGAGAGAGGCTGCTGTCATCAAGTTTTATAAAGACGTGGGACTGGGTTGGATCATTTCTTTCCAGGCTCAAGCTTGTTAATAAATGCAGGGTAAGTTTTTCAACGGTCCACATTTTCAAACTATTTTATTTTCTCTGACCGTGTGGTCACAAAAATAGGTCACGTGGATAGGAATTAGGAAGCGTACTCACTCCCCGGGTATGGGTAAATTAATATGCTTCGCAACGAAAATATACCCAGCTTCTCACCCTTTTAAAATTATTGAGTTCATGTTATATGTATGTATCCGGTCAGCAACATTACATGTGATGTACCCAAATAAAACTAATCAGGAAATCCTCCTAAATAGGTTAAAAAAAATTCATTGGACTCCGACTTGGCAGTCCGAGTCCATGCGCCGAGAGCACACATCAGTCACCACCTAGGCTTTCTATATCAAGTCACCAGACATCTTAACTATAGAGAATGAATCAGATTGCTTAAATTAAGAGATTAACTAATTATCCAACACATCAACCTTATTCCTAAAAATCTTGGATTTTAGAACTCATCAGTTGACATCGTTTGTGGGAAACTAATAAAAAAACCATCAGTTTCTAAAACTTATTTTTAGCACTTCCAGGTCATTCCATGGTATACAACCAAAACACACCTGAGTTAGGATGCATAACAAATCTACACGTTACCACGAACACTTCTACCAACCAGACCTTCAACAACTCACTAGTTAGGAGCGACTCCTAACTCAGACCGTATTGGAAACCCAAGATTAAAATCAGACATTGCCACCCCAATAAGTTTTGATACCCTTGGGAACATACTACGCGCCAATGCCACGACCAACAGTCTCACCTAGAGCCTGTAGATGAACACATAATTGTCGTTCCATGTCAAAATCCTCAGGATCCTAAGAGCCTAACATAAAAATGACTAAGAGAAGGTTTGTACATGAGTATACTCAAGAGAATGACTACAACCCCAATTAGTGGAGGGGTTGTTCCTTGTCCAAAAAAGTATTGAAAACTTGACTCTTCAAGGATTATATTTTCATAAAAATGAGCTTGGACAACTATGTTGGTCTGGCTGACCCAAGAGAGTATGTAAAAAATATGTGCGGTAACT
This sequence comes from Populus nigra, assembly GCF_951802175.1. NCBI lineage: Eukaryota > Viridiplantae > Streptophyta > Magnoliopsida > Malpighiales > Salicaceae > Populus > Populus nigra. The sequence goes on along the minus strand of NC_084852.1, from coordinate 42,586,734 downwards.
TGGAGTTGTTCATATAGGATAATAGCTTAGTGTGCAAAATCCTCCCCACAACTTTCTGAAGGTCTGCACATATATGATACAATAATTTAGAGACAAAATCCATCAAAGAGTTTAATGACCTCTACGCTAAGCCAGTAGCATGTTTCAGCATTAGTATACCAGCCCATAAAAGCTCTATAAAGCTATTTGGTGTTACCTAACAAGAGAGTGAGTCCACACAAACATATTTAAAGAGATTCAATGAAGAGATGCTCAATGTGAAAGAATTCCTTGAGCTAGTAGCCTTAGAGGCCTTGATAAGAGAGGTAAGAAAATATGCCCTCTAGAAAAACTTTATGCCTTACCAAATAGAAGTTTGCTCAACATGAAACAGGTTATGGAAAATCATATACGGGTGGAAGAGTTCAATTTGTTACGACATGAGCCTCTTTATTCTTACATGGAAAACTAGTATAGGTCTTCCAAGCAAAATCATTCTCCTAATAGAAACAAAGGCTTGAGGAAAAACCATAAAGGACCAATTTATAAGCACTTGATGTAGCCTAAAGATTTACTACCCCTTTGAAACAAAATGGGATCACCAATTCAAGGCTATTATGGTAGCCAAGATGAACAATTACCAACTCCGCGACATGTTTGAAAAAATCTCCCCTATACTTAGCACTTAGATCACATTAGGACCATAATTTTTAGAGAGAATGTAGGTTTATTTTTGAAATAAAAATATTCTATCTGATATACATTTCTTATCTATAGATCTCCAATGCAATCTTGGACTGACACATTCTTCAAGTGATGTATAAAAACATCTCACCAATTCACTAGGGGTTGATATGGGATCCTCCATTCTTTAGGTGATGCCTAATGACCTCTCATTAATTCATCAAGGGTTGACATGTGATCCCTCATTCTCTAGGTGATGTCTAAGGATCTCTCACCAATTCATCAAGGGTTGATTTTGGATCTCTCGCCTCTCCAATATAGTCTCAGATTGGCACTACTGAAAGCCCCCCACACCAGAACTAGAGAGGTCACATACCTCTCACACTTTAGTGAAACTACTCTCTAAGGGATGAACTTGGTTTTCCTAGTACATTAAAATCACCCTCTTTGAGTTCCCCTTAGCCCTTTAGAAAATTTTCGAAGTATGGACGTCCTCATAGTTCACTCTTCTTGGGTTCCTTTCATCCTTTTAAAATATTTACTAAGTATAGGCTTACCCTCCATGGGTTTCCATCAATCACTTAAAATTTTTTCTAAATATAGGTTTCTTCTCTATAAGTTTCCCTGACCTCTTAGAAAAATTTTCTAAGTATGGAGTCTTTTATATCTCACCACACTCCTTTAAGAGTTTTTCTAAATATGGGTTCCTTCATGGTTTCTCTTTATATACTTAGAGATTTTTTCAAGCATGGTGCACGCCCCTACACACGGGCTCTCTAGTTTATTACCCAAGTTTTAACTCATCTTCTTATATGAAGAAAATTCGACGATCTTGTTATGGTAGCTTAATATTTTTATAAGTCTTTGTAGATTAATATGAAAAAGCCTTGGGAGGCTGCTGGTGGATCCAAATAATATGGACCTAAACCCAAAAAAAATAAATATACCAAAACAATCCTCCAAAATAAACCTAAAAAAGGGATGGGCTTGGGCTAGGGCTACCAAGCCCGAGCCCATGCTAGGATGGGTGTACATCCAGCATGTAAGGTGCTGGGAATGCATCTCAACACCTTGTGTGCTAGGTATGTGCCTTACACTTGGTTGGGCATGCTGCCCAGCACACAAGGTGTTGGGTGGAAGCCCAACAAAGGTGCTGGGCATGCACTTCAGCACCCTCTTGGGCTCGGGCGCGCACCTCGAGCACAACATGCTTAGATCACGGTAGCGCGTCTAGACCTATTTTCTATTTTTAATGAGCTCAAACACCTTGGCCGAGCCTAACACTCGCCAAGAATTTTTTTTGGGACCCCACGTAGTATTCTTCACTGATCCTATACATATTATTTTGAGTAAAATATAAATCAAAATATCATAATGGTGAAATTATATTTCAACCCCTACACTCCATATAAAGACAAGATCCATAAGCTATAAATACACCATGAATCCTTCAAACTCAAAATTTACAATCTCTTTATTTTTAACACTTTCTGCATACATATTTTCAAATCTTATTTCTCTAAAATATCATTACACTTTCGCTCTCTATAAAGATACTAACTTTACCATCAGAGAGTCCCTACGTCGATAAAAGAGAATCCTTTTAAAGTATCAACCACATTGGCTTACCAGGCATCAACTATTACTGGTATAACTACTAGTCATCTTGGCTAACTAGACATCACCTCCTACCACCTAGATTTTTTATATCAAGCCACCAGACACATTGACTAAATAGAATATATTAGATTACTTGAACTAAAAAATTAACCAATTATCAAATACATCAATTTTATTCCTAAGCATCTTGAATTTTAGAACTCATCAACATGAAACTTATCAATAGTTTTAAGTCAGCAAACAAGGTTAAGAAGTTTATGTTGTGAAGCATTTTTCAGTGTTAACCACCAATATTTGATTAGAGATTGTTTTAGATGAATTTACGAATTAATTGACTAGGTATACTTGTCAAATCACCAATATTTTTCAGTGTTAACCACCATTATTTGATTATAGTTTGTTGTAGGTGAATTTACGAATTAATTGACTAGGTAAACTTGTCAAATCATTAAATTTTCAAGACGCAAACTCATAAAATCAAAGAAATGAGTTAATGGCTTTGACTACTAGATCTAACTACCCTTTTAAGGCAAACTATATTGAAATTGATTGAAGAAAAACATGCAATACTGAGTTGGACATCACTTTCTATACGTGTTCAACTCAAGTTTATGTGATTAATTAAATTAGATAGAGTAATTATATTATAAAATCACTATTTTCGTTAAACAATAATGCCTTTTATGGATACAAATAACATTCCTAATTAATATTCGAATCCTTCTTGAAGCTTCATGATGTGGTTTGGGACAATTTAAGAAGGGAGATTATGCAAAAATGTTTCCTAAATATGGCAGCATGATTGAAGTATTAGGTTGGCCTGCCTTAATTGCCAGTAATGACTCCCGGCGGTATTAGACATTTATAAGCACTTTAAGTTTGTTTTCTTTCAATAAATTATCTGATTGTGAGTACTGAATTAAGCTAGCCAATGATCAGCTGCAAGGCAATGAAAATTGGAGGCATGCATCTCACGAATTTGTATTCTGCACATTTGATCAATTGAAACTCTCAGGCCCTTGAATTATATAGCTGAGACTCTCAGCTATATAATTCAAGGGAAAATCGAGAATAATATTGGTTCAAACTTCTTAACCACAAGATATTGACCTCATTAGCAACTTCACTAGTTATTCAAACCATGAAATGGTAAAAAATTTAAATTCTTAAGCAACATGGACAAAAAGATTACAAAAAGATGAATTAAAAAAGCCCTCCTAAAACATCAAATTCTCTATTATAAACACAAAAGTCTACAGCATAGAAGACATTAACTAATTAATATTCATATGATCTACAACCAGGTAGAGTGTTAAGCTCATGAAATACCGATGGAGGCGGCCGTAAACCTGTCGGATACAGTCTTTCTTACCAGTGAATTAATCTCAGGCGAAAACCCTCCAAAATCAATTTCAGGCACTTCAGGAATGGTTGTAAGAGCTCCGGACTTATCATAGATGACGTAGTATTCATCTTGCAATCGCTCTTGAACCCGAAACATGGTGCTAGAATTTTGTTTAGATTTGAACATGGATTTCAGGAATTTGTTGAGTGACCGCGAAATCTTTGATGGTTTCTTAGGTGGTGGAGGAGGAGGAGTTAGTACTTGACGATCAGGAAAATGAGGCATGGATAAGGTTCTTGAATTAATTGCTGAATCAAGTTGACGCTCGAAAGACTTAAGCTCAAAGGAGTCATATAGTGAGCTTCCACAATCCCATACAAGAGCCTTATTATTAGCTTGTAGGTTTTTTTGGTTTTGGTTTTGGTTTTGGTTTTGTTTCTGTTTCTGTTCTTGGCGTTTATTCTTTCCTTGAATCTTCTCCATAACGCAAGAACAGCAAAATACAAGCGAAGAGAGTGAGACAAATCGAAGGGGATGGGTATAACTAGAAGAGAAGATTTGAGAGAAAAAACAAAGAGATGGGAAGGTTGCAACTGCACTTGCTTTTCTAATGGTAGGTAAATAAGCAAGCGCGTTGGCTATGACCTGAAAAGAAAGCAAGAGTTACAATCTTCACGGCCTTCACACACGGACCATTGAATTTACCATCTTCCTAGTCTGCATTTATTGAATGATGGTCGCCTTTAGACTATCTTGGAGTTTTCTGTATATTTAATAGATTGGTTTAATATATAAAGCAACATTTAGTCACATTTTTAAGATGCTCTTGACGTGACCTTAATCCTGCCACCAAAAGTTAAGCATACAATTATAATATATAGTCGATCACATGATTATACATCCTTCTTCCAATATCTGCAGAACACAACACCATCTTGTCCTTTCTCGAGGTCTTGTTGGCTTAGTTTGATTTACGTTAGAAGATTTGTAAGGTATGATTTGATTATATGTGAGGTAGCTAGGCGGCTTAATAATTTTGATTTGCTGGGTGAGCTACGGTTGTACAAGAACTCCTGTGAATAAGGGGCATTTTGAGGGGGACTTGTAACCAAATCTTCAAAGATCTAACTTGGTTAATTATGTCTTAATGACTCTCTAATTAAATTATGGCATTGATCATTATTAAGCATGAATGCAGGGACTGAACAGCTGTTTTCTTTGTTTTTCTTAATCAAGGATGTGGATCCCCTGTTTGATCATGCAGATAAATACTGTGATATCCATTTAATCTTTTTTTTTCTTCATTTCATGCAATTCTGATGTGAATATCATATTATTTTTGCTATTCTCTGGTCAATTATTACTCTCTCTTTTTTGTTTATTTTATTTGCGTTCCATATAGTGGCCCTCTGGCCTGACACTAAGCCTTAAATTAAGCAAATTGTGTCCGAAGTCACTTGAGGAAAATAAAAATAAAAATTGAAACCTAGCTGGCACCGTGTGACAGTGAAAGCGGCTCATACGTGCATGGTTTAATCTTCCTCTCAAAATGGGAGTTAGGTAGGAAACAAGAAATGCTAGGTCTTATTTCAGCACAAGCACAAGTATATGCAACCTTAATTTGCCAGATCTAGTCAAAAGGATAAAAGCAAGGATCATCATAGAATAGCAAAATAACGTTACTCCTTATAACACCTTCGAATATTTAAGCATTTGTGAAAAAACTTCACATAAAAATTGAATTTTTCATGGGCTATGATCTTGAACCAAGGTGTATGGACTTCATGTGTGGGATTGGTTATATCCGGAAAAAACAAGTTTTTCATGGAACAAAAAAATCTCTTTTCAATACTTAAGTTAGTAAGCGTGGAAGAGAAATGAAAATGATATATAAAAGAAAATACGAAGAGCTACAAAAATATGTTGCATTTAATCGTTATATTTGAGAACCTATAATGTTTATCTAATGACCTAAAATATTTATTGATTTTGAACACATTAGCTTACATCGAAACATGAAGAATTATATGATTGGTTTAAAGGTTAGTGTCTATCATTGGTTATAGTTCATGCTTTGTTATTGGTGGAGAGTTGATAATTGACGGTATTATGTTAGCAAGAAATAATCATAGATGAGAAAAGAGGCACTTGCTCTACGTACAATATGGTGCGTGTTCGCATTGCGATCATTAACAAGAAATGTGATGCTAACCCCACATAAAAATGTGTACTTGCAAAGTATATGTCAATAAAGCATTAAATTGTGCCCGAGTATGATTTGTACAACATGTGTGGTAGTAGGAGATGAATAAAAGTGGGAGGAGGAAAGAGAATTTGAGCAGCGAGTCTAGCCACTTGGGCTTAGACCCAAACAACTCAAAATTTATTTAAAAAACCATGCACCATCATTTGCCCTCAAGTTTTATAAACAACATATTTAAAGGACTTATCTATCATGTGTACAGGGGAAGAAAACTTATTTTGTATCGTGAATGTGTCTGCACGAGGGTTATCCTTATAATTTTGTTAACATTTCTGTAAAAGAAATAAGAGTTTAATTGTCTTGCTTGTTAAGAGAAGCAATCTAATAATAAAAAAATAAGCATACAAATAAGTGATATGATTTGTGAATGAATTTTAGAGGGAAGTGTCCTATGAGTAGTCACATAAACTAAAGAAGGATACTTGATTTTTTTGGAGATACATGGTTACAGAGATTTAGATAAGGATATCTGATTTTTAAAGATAGATAGTCGTAGATAGAAACCTGGAGAAGGATATCTGATCCTTTTTAAAAATATTGTAGAAACATATAGAGATTTAATGAAAACATGGAGATTAGTTATAGAGATTTTGCATGAAGATATATTTATAGACATCGATTTTAATGAGGATTTTTGTTGGTGAAATTGAATATACGAAGAAAAATTAATGCTTTTAATTGAGCAATTCAAAATTAAATATATAATATAAGCAATTTTAAAAATATATCCCTCACATCATTTAAACACGCAAAATAATAAATTGAAATGTCAAGATTGTGGTTTTCCAATAATTTAGGTATACAGTCTCCTAGCATGTGACATATTTCAAAGGATCTGTATCAAATATTCTATAATCGTATAAACTTAAGCTTTAAGATGAAAAAATGCGAAGGGTTGACCTTTCACAACGTTTTCTCACCTTGTACTTCCCACCTTTTTAATGCCTTCTTTGACGGTTAGTTTGAGTTCTTTTTGTAACAAGTTATTTTGAGTTGACATGTTAAATTTACGTATTTTGACAGCGCATACAGTATACATTAACAAAAATTAGGTGATTAGTGTAGGATTTTGAGATTAATTTTTTAAAAAGATTCTAGATTTAAATCATGTGATTACTAATATGATGGTCACTAAAAATTTATATAATTATTAATTTTAGAATTCATATGATTAATTAACCTAAACATTCATGTTAATTAAAAAATAAATTAAACAACACAGGAGTGTAAAAAATTAATACTAACTATTAAAAAGTATTGAAGGTTTACACATTCAATTAACAAAAACAATAAAGAAACTCAAATAGAAAATATCATAAAATCTGCATGCTAAAAATATAATAATTCTCTACTAAAAATAGGAAACGAATGGGCTTCATAATAATGATTTAATTAAACGAGGAATAGGTCCTTTAGTATATGTAAATGGTAATTTTGTTGGCTGGTGCTAGATAGGATAAGTTTGATTCACCCCAAAGAGAAAACTCTCTCTTTCAAAAGCTTTTATCTCACATCACCGAGGGCTGGCCGTGACGCCACCGCCCAAAAAGTCGTCTTTTATTACCAAACCCACTGCGAACTTCATGAAATCCAAGAATCAATTACATGATTTGCGAACCCTTTAGAGGCTGAAACAATCATCTGTTTGGACACGAACCCTATATGATGTGACCGTTCCCTGCTCATGGAATAAATTTTATTTATTTTATAGAAACAAAGGTATTGCTGCCTGATTTTCCAAAACAATCATGCGGTAAGGATTAGTTTTTCTCCAGTTTCTGAAGAAACAAAGTACGTGCTTACATAAGCTAATGTCGTTCTATGTGAAAAATAATGGCCTGAGATCCTCACAGGGAACGATTTCAATTAGACCATGCTCTACGGCACTCTTATATATGCTAATTTGCTGTCGCATATCTTATCTCATCCTTTTTGGCTAAAATACTATGCCTTTTATGCAGTGACAGTATACAATTTATCAAGTTATCCAGCTACTGATTAGTATGTTTGGTGCTATAAGCTGAATGCCTTCACTTCAACTTTCTTTCATCACCGTGTAAATGATATTTCACTTCATATTGGCATGTAGCTGTGCACTTTCTGGATCTTGAAGCAGCTAATACCTGTTGCATTGGAGAGCATGAACACCGGTTTCATTTACTTTCAAGTTAATCTACGACATTGCTGCTAAATAGCTTGAACTTTTTGGCATCAAGGACCAATTTCCTTGTTGAGGAGAATGCACCCATGAGTCCTGCACCTGTAAAGACAACCATTATGGAGAGATTGAGCCAGTAGGTGAGGGATGATTTCGGAGGTTTGAAGGTCATGTTGTAGAGGAGCATTGGAAGTACGAAATCTAGAGGGATGAAACCAATAGCTCCTACGACACCATTGATGTCTCCAAAGAAAGGAAGCATAGCCGCCATAAATCCACAGAATATCATATAAAGAGTTCGAAGAACTATCCTCGGAATTAGATTCCTTTTGGAGAACATTCCTTGCTGGACATCAGCAGATTTCTTTTCCATGATCTCATATGCTACTTGAGAATAAACCTGCATTATGTTGGGGAAATGTTACCTCAATAGAAATGAGAGTCTGAAACCTAAAAAGAAATGGGAAATGGCTATTCAAATTTTCTATAGATTATTTGAAGAGTGAATCTGTGAACTTACGAGGCCAATAGCAAAGAGCTGAAGCAGAACAAAGACAACACCCATGCCAAGAACCCATGTTGGGGCCAAGGAAGGCTCCTCATCAGGCATTAGGCTTTTGAGAATGTTTGAGTTAGATTTGTTACCAAACACCCAGTATCCAGACATTGCAGTTGAGTAGAAAGTAACAAGTATTACAGTATAACACATCAAAAGGCCTTTTACCATCTTCCCAGTAGCAGGTGGAGCCAAAGTAGCCTGTATTCATGGCGTAGCAGAATTGTATCAATAAAAGCATGTATCAAGACCATCAAGTATTATTCATTTTTCTTATAGAATGATCCCTCAACCAAATTACTATTCACACAGAATTAACACCAACGGATAGGTCACACCTCATTCAGCGAGAATGATCATGCAATTTAGTTGAATCAATCAAATCTTATAGTCTAGTTGGTTCGAAAGTGTTCAACATAGGATTTATGAAGTATGAGCTGAAATTTACTTGTATTTCAGGCAGTATTCCATTCCCAAAGATTGCAGCTATTATGGAGATGGAAGTGAATGCACTGAAGACCCTTGCTGACTCTGAAGATTCTAAGGAATAGTCCCTCGGAGGGGCATTTTTTGACAGACCTACAAGGCAAATGCAAGGTGTGAAAAACATTTTCTTATTTCAAATAAGATTTAACTCTTGCAGGGTCATTTTAGTTTGTCCCCAAGATAACAAACACAATTTAATAAACTGAACGAACACATGCTGACAAGTTCAACTACTTCCTCTGGATAGTAGCCACCTGGAAATTATTAGGACCAATAGTTAAGGATCACAAACCAATCTACAAGTCAGGTTCCATATCAAAATTGGCCCATGTCTGGCCTAGCACCATTTCAATCATAGGTTGCACTTTCCAAGATGCACATCACCTATTCACTACACATTAGTAAAGGAGGGATGGCCTAGGATTTAATTCCTATCCTATTCCCAACGTGTAATCTTATTCATCTTTCATTTCATGGGTTCTGGTTAGTTTTAAAAACAGGATACGGTGGTTGCAGCTACTCCACGAGGCGAAAACAAGTCATAAATCACAGCTAGAATGAACATTAAATATCTATTTCATTATGGGATTTGAGTTGAAAGAATGCAATCAGGAATTCTGCTTTGCTTAAAAGTACATCCTGTGATTCAGGGAATGAGAGAGGCCTTCCTCTACTTTCACTACAACTGATTTATTTTTTTAAATACAGCGTCGAATGGCATTTCGCACATAGTTTTATTTGTTTTCATACCATCTAAATGCTTTTGATCAGGCAAATGACATAAATGAAGATTGAAAGAAAGGTCAATATACCTGCATGAATACAGGCACCGACAACAATGAAACTGTAGCCCAAACTGAGAAATAGTGAAGCCAGATTGATATGTCTGAGGGAGTGGAACGTTGGAAACTGAGAGAGAACTATCATCACCACTGTCACCATTGCTATGAACTCGTACAGCTTCAGGGGTCCATCAGGAGAAAGACTGGAGTACATGATCTTCACAACTCAAATTGGAAATCGGAAAAGGAACCATCAAGTTAAATTAGCATTAAAAATCCAGGATTACATTTAGCTGTAAGAACTACAAACAGGTGCAAGATGGTATTACGTCAAAAGTCGGCCAAAACCCTGTCATTTAAATCTGCAAGAAACTAATGATTCTCTATATTCACAGTTTGCCCCAAATAAACACATATTATTAATGAAGGTTCCTTCAAGTGGTATTTCCCTAAATAAGCAGTAATATTTGGATTTTGCTCAGAACACAACACGGAATCACTCGATGGAAGTGTCAATGACCTTTTTTTGTTTTTGCTGGGTGATCAAAACATTTCCAAATGTCTCCAAACGTTAATTCTGTGATAAATATAGACTGATCTAGTGTCAAAAATATCATGAAACTGAATTTGGCAGGCACTGATGCTTCAAATTCATACTTTTTCTATTGTCATCGTGTGAAATGAGAGTAATCAGATTCGAACAAAAACCACTACAGGCCCACAAATATGAATGCACTGGCCCACAAGTCCCCCACTAGAAAAGAGAAGCATAGATTGGCTTGCAGAAAAGATAAAGCCTGTCGCTATTGCAAGAAAAAGATAGGGTTTAGTCAAATATAACAAGCAAAATACCAAGACTATATTGGAAGGGAACATTTTCTATCAGTTTCTGCATTATAGAAGCATTAAGAGATTGAACAAAACCTGAAGGCATTCCCCTGCAAGCAATATTGCTCCTATACCAACTCCCGTATTGATGGCTGTTTGAATGACTATGACAAAATAAAACATCCATCCGGACCCTGTAAGAACATAGAAGGCAAAACTTCAAACTTCTGTTTTATTAGTTCTTAGGTTAAGCTTTAAGCTTCAAATGATTGACAAAGAGTTACATTCATCAAAAGAAATAAAATCACAAGAGTTACAATATGCTCGTTTTCCCTACTTGAAATACTGACATCAAAAGGAAGCAGCTATTCTAGACATGTAAACAAAAAGAGCACCAAAGAGAGTTTTTTTCCCCCGTCATTTTCTAACAGTTGCACAATCTAAATTTGATATACAACATGTTCTGTCATGAAGTCTTAAATCTCTATTTAGCCTTCTATGCTGAGCTTCAATGGAAAGAGTATTGCTAATTAATCTTGTTCTGAAATCACTTTCCAAAAAGTCTAATGCATTGAGGATGGATTCCATAAATCCAATGGTTAAAATTTCTTTAAGTGATTATGAGAAGAATATTTGGGTAAATTTAGCATTCCATTCATTAATAGTTCTCCAGTAGCAAGAAGCGCTGTAAAGAAACAGAGGACTGCTCTCCTATGTATGTCTTCAAGTAATTTCAAAAGAACAATAATCATCACTTAATTCATTACATGTTTTGACATAAAGTAAAACTAAATAAATTACTAATGAGAAAAATTCTAGCTCAGCGTGAGTGTCGTATGGACATAAGCGATGACAAGCCCTGTGAAAAACTGGACTTTGGCTAGACACATTGCTTATGGATATTCTGACCAAAAAGATCAGCTAGTACCCATGGCCGGAAAAAATGAAAGAAAAAGAAAACAGATAGCATATTGGCAAAGAAGTGGATGTTTCATTATCCTCCATTGAGTTTTTTTTTTTTTTCAGGATACCTCCAATGATTTTAATCATGCTAGATATTGCTTCCACTTATTAAGGCATCTTAGGTCCTAGAGCATCGTCTAGATTCCTCAGTCATTCCATTTCACAGCTTTATTGCAGGCGGAAGCAACAAGGGTAGCAGCAAACACAAAAAGAAGGAGAATGAGCGGAAATAGAGTTAAAATACATAAAATTCTAAAATCTTATTTTATTTCTGAAATATTAATCTAATAAATTTTGCATCTCTAGAGGTTTACAATGTTGAGATACGAGAAGGATTACTTGATCAAAAATTCTAGTATTTGCGGTTTAAAATCCTCATTGAACTAGTATTTAGAACCCTTGTTCATATAATATATAGTTTAAACTTATATTTATCCTATAACCTCCCAATAAAAATATGTGTCATGTATTCAGATTTTTAAGTGTGTGTGTTGTATATCAATGAATAAGAGCATGAGAGGTTAAACACTTGAGTGTTTAATATGTTTTCAATAATCGGTAGAAGAACTTGGAAGAAAAGGAGAGCAAGACAGCAAGGAAATTATTTTCGAACATCTACGAATGTTATTGAATGATTGGTTTAGGGCTAGTACTAAGAAAAAGAAATTTCTAACTACGAGGCCTCCTTTCTTTATATATACTGCTCAAGCAGTTTTTCCATTTAGAATCTTTATTGAACTAGTGTTTAAAACCCTTGTTGGAATATGATAGTTTGACCTTATCTTTATGTTATAATCTTCTTTTAAATATAAATGTCATGTGTTCAGAGTTTTATGTTGTTTTCTTGTAGATTTAGTTGAGATAAAAAGAAGTATGGGGAAACTGACCTAATTGAGGATATTTGCATAGTGTTGAAAGCCTTGTGAAGAAAGAAAAATGGAGATGAGATCTCTGTAAATGTTTGATTTTATAGGTCCATTGTGTTATCAATCGAGAATGAAAGATATAATTAATTTTCAATAGTTTCTTTTAATTTATTTTATTGAACAACAATAAGGGTTGTTATTCTTTATGCCTATTCTTCTTCTTCAGCATCTCCAACCCCATCACCTCCGCCAACATTAGAGGATTCCAGTAACGTGTTGGCTAGGTTAAAACAGCTACACCCTTGGCTCATCATTTCCTTGAAAACTATAAAAAATAAAATATTTAATTCATAGTAATGGTGATGCAGACAACCTTGCTGAAACTAAAAGTTTTAGATATTTGGACGAGCATATGCCAGAACTAAATAAAAATACGCCACAAATAAGAGGAGGTTTGGTTGTGTCAAATTGGTTGTGTCAAACAAGTGTAGTGGCTTAAAAAGACTATAACAAGAGATCTAATCGTTTGATTGGGTTCAAAGTTTTCTAAGTGATTCTACAGGCAGTTTCCCATTAAGAATCACTTTATTGTTCATCATACCATTAAATCTCCTGAAATTAATCCAAAAAGTTGTTGTTTAGACCAAATTTGTTATTTTTTCTAGGTTTGTTTAGATACAGTCACAAGTTTGCTAATGAGCTGGCACTGAACAATATCTCATTCCTGAAATGTGACTCGTCGATTAAGTGCTTGGCGGGCACTACATGCTTCATAAGTTGGGGACTAGGAAGCAAGCTAGGGATTTGCTCCTAGTCGATGCTCGATGCCGCGGCGAACACATAGGTCACGGTGCGGGAACTCACCATCAGCAAGCCTTCATTCAATTCGAGAGCTGCTCCTCGATTCAAGGTGTATGAGGACCCTATAACTTTGTTTTAATTTGAATTTTTTATTTATTTCCTTTATGCTTTTGAATTTTTATTTTTTTCTAGTAGAGGTAGGGTTTTTTTGGCTTATTTAAAGGTCTTGTAAACTCTAAGGAGGCACATATTACTAGACTTAACTATGAATTTAAAGTTTACATCTGCAGCTCAAAGAGGTTTCAAAAAAGGAATGGTAACACACTAGTATTTTCCATTCTACGTGTATCATCAAGAACAAAGTCTACAATATGATAAAAGATAATGGCAGCTGCGAGAATATAGTGTTCATGAAGGTAGTGAAGAAACTGCAACTACCAATTGAAAGTCATCCTAAGCACCATAAACCAACATGATTAAATAAAGACATTGCAATAATTATTAATAAGCACTATCTTGTTTCCTTTTTTATAGTACAAAAGTATTTTGATATTGTTTAAAGTGATGTGGTGTCGATTGATGCATGTTACATTTTATTAGAGAGGTCATAGTAGTTTGATAGAAACATGGTGTATGATGATAGAAAAACATTTATATCCTTAGCATTAAAGGGAAACGTATAGATTTGGCACCTATAAGAGAGAAGGTGGAGACGAAGACTAAAAATATAAAGAATTTGATGTCTTTATCATAGTTTATGAAGGAAATAAGGGGCGAATGAGTAATATATACCTTTATACCTAGTAGTAGCACACTTGAGGGAGAGAAAGATGATGCTAATGACAATCCTAAAATAAGTACAAGGCGTGTTGGCAGAATTTGCAGATTTGATGTTATAAAAGTTACATTAGAATTACCTCTCATGAGCTCTCTCTCGATCGAGAGAGAGAGAGAGATCGAGAGAGAGAGAGAACACCATATTGATCTTATGTCATGTTCTAGTCTTCCAAACAGTCTAATTTACCGACTTAGCTTTAAGAAAGCCAAAGAGTTACGGAGATAGGTGGTGAAGTTGCTAGAGAAAAGATATATCTAGGAAAGTATGAGCCTATATGTAATTCCAGCTCTTTTAGTCTCTAAAAAGAATGGATCATGGTGTATACGTATGGATAGTCGAGCCAATAATCAGATCCTAATAAAATATAGGTACCCAATATCATAGCTTGATACCGTGCCAGATTAGTTGGCAGGTTCAAAGGTGTTTTTCAAGATTGATCTCAAGTGGCTACTATCACAGTAGAATCAAGCTGGGAGATTAATGGAATATAGCCTTTAAAACACAACATGGATTATACATATAGATGGTTATGTCATTTGGTCTATCCAATATTCTTATCGATTTTATGACGTTCATGTATTAGGTATTGAGATCATTATATTCATAGACAATTCATTGTGGTTTATTTTATGATATTATTTTAAAAAATAACAAAACTTGAATATAACTATATTTCTGAATATCAGTTCTATACATAACCGTTATTCTAAATAGTAGATATTTAGTCATGTTTTAAAATTTATATCTTTTGAAAATTAATTAACCTTCATAAAAGTTAACCTAAAATTTTTGAAATTTTATTTTTTTTATTTTAAAGTATGTTTTTATAAATTTAAAAAGTTTTGATTTATTGATATCAAAAATAAATTTTAAAAAATATATTATTTAAATATATATATATATATATTTAAATAAAAAATATTAATTTTAAAAAATAATTAACACCGTAATCTCAAGCACTGACTTATTAAAACGAATGCAGCGGCTTGATTGCCGTCTAAAAAGGCGGAAAGCAACATGCTCTAATTATTAGATTCCACCGAACAAGAATGCTACATGTTGTCTGCTCTAGAAAAATTTAACGTAAAAGGGATTCGAATGATCAAGTAGCTAGGCTGGAAGAAACCTCGGCTAAAACAAGAAAAAGTCAATACTATAGTTTAGCACCTGCTTGGTTAGAAATGGTAGAACTTTCAATAACCATAAATTCAATTAATTCCACGGAAAACATGTAAAAAAAAAAAACAAGAACAAGAACGGCGGTTTATAGTTACCTAAAACGTCGGCTGCTAATTCCCGGAATCTGATATGCCGACGACCGTCCCTTTCACAATAGTCTAGCACCTTAGACATGAGATAATAAGCGTAAAAGGTCACCATTCCCATCACCGTTAAGCAGAAGAACCCTAAACCCCATCCTAGCCCTCTAAACGCATACGGTAACGTCAGTATTGTAGGCCCCACTATAGCCGTTGTCAAATGAAACCCGGCATGCCACCACTCCCCTGCAAAGAAGAATTATAGAAGTTGCAGGATCAGGCTCAATTTCCAAACAACTAAAAAAAGGTCACGCCAAGTGTTTTTGCATGTATTTTTCTTTTGTTTACCTTTGGATTCGAGGACGAAGACGGCACCGGCATCAACTTCACGTTCAGAGTCAGCGAGGAAAGGATCAGATTTTGGAGGTGGAGCCATAACTAATGCTTTGTTTGGTGGTGTGGATGTGATAAGCAAGAGACGTTCGGACGTAAGGCCGTCAATATTGGAGGCGTTGAAACCAAGCTAAAATGCAAGGGGCAGCATATTGCCGCCCACAGTGAAAGAGATAGATGTGTATAATGCGAGGAGAGAATAGGATATCAAAGTCTCTGATGGGTTACAGAAAAGGATAGGATAATAGTTTTAATTGTGTTTAATAATAAAAAAATCTTTTTAAATTTTGAATTACCTGTCTTTGGTTTCCAATGATTTTGTAAGGTGATTTAGGTAGTTAGTACCCTTTCAGGATTCCAGGAATTAAATTAAAAATTAAAAATTAATTAATATATACATATCATGGTTTCGCTTTAGGCCATGTTTGTTTCCCGGAATTCATTTTTCGGGAAACCACTTTCCAAACTTTCCTGTGTTTGTTTGCCATTAGGAAAGTTGGTCAACGGAAAACACTTTCCGGTCAACGGAAAACACTTTCTGGTCAACGGAAACACTTTTCAGTCAACGGAAAACACTTTCCAGTCAAAGAAAAATTTGGTTTGATTTCTAGGAAAGTGTTTTCCCTTTTGGCTGTGTTTGTTTTCAGGAAAGTGGTTTCCGGGAAACCACTTTCCAAACTTTCTTGTGTTTGTTTGCTATTGGAAAAGTTGGTCAACGGAAAACACTTTCCAGTCAAAGGAAAATTTGGCTTGGTTTTCAGGAAAGTGTTTTCCTGAAAAATTTGGGCGGAAAACACTTTCCGGAAGTTGTGAAAAATTTAGAAATGTCATTATTTGCTAATTATATCAAATTTAATCCTCAAACTTTTGATTGTTATATATAATTTGTTTTGAATATTTATTTTTTAATTTCATCTCTTAAAATTTAATTTTTATATTAATTTTGGTCCTTATTTTTATAATTGCTATTTGCTTTTTTCTTATCATTTTTTTATTGAAATTTTTTATCTATCAAATTTGGTCCTCATTCTTTTGATTTTTACTTATTTTATTTGAAATAATTTATAAAATGTTAATTATTATTATTTTAATTTCTTCACCTTTTATTTTTTTTTATTTTTTAGATTTGATCTCTATTATTTTGATTATTATTTATTTTATTTCAGATAATTTATGAAATTATATTTTTTTTTCAATTTCATTCTCATTCAACTTTTTAATTTGTAAGATTTGTTCCTCATTATTTTAATAAACTTGAAAAAATAAAATATTAATAAGTTATTTTCCAGCTCATTTTCCATAACATAACCAAACACTGGAAAGTGTTTTCCAACTTATTTTCCATTACACTACCAAACATCGGAAAATACTTTCCCGGAATTCACTTTCCCGGAATTCACTTTCCCCGGAATTCACTTTCCAAAAGGAAACTACTTTCCTGCAAACAAACGGGGCAGCCCTAGACTAAGTGCACTACATATTATAATAATCCATTTATCATTCACAAACAAAATTATTCGACTGTCTAGGGATAAGGATGATTCAATCTTTTATATATATATATAAAAGATGGTTAATTAGTCATTATCATATTAAACAAGGATAATTAACTATTTTTATATTTTTAAAGAACAGGAAAATGACTAAATGATTTTTAAAAACAAAAATTATTTAACTGATATTTAAGAGCTTTTTCATGTTTACTTTTTAAAAACACAATAAAATAATTAAATTATCATTTTAACTGACATCCAGGAGTTTTTTTATATTTTTACTAAAGTTTTTAGTTATAACCAAGTCGATCAAGGGATAATTTGATATTTCAATAAATAAAAAATATAATGAAAAAATTACGTTGAGCATCCTATAGCTTAGTCATTTTTACATTTTGTTTCCATACTTTTAAATTTACATTTTACATCTTGGTTCAACTCAATTTTTAAATTTAGATGAAAACATAAATTTACTCTCATATATATATATAACATAACATAACATAACATAAACAACTATAATTTTCTATTAAAAAAAACACTCAATCAATCAAAATGAAATTTATTTCTTCTCTCCTCTCTAAGAAAACAATCCCTAAACCCCAAATTAATTTTAAACCCTGGTTTTTCCCTTCAAAAACTTCAATCTAATCTATCACCAACCACCAACATGTCAAGATTAGATTCATGATGAGCCCACCAACTCCTTGGTAAGATGCCTAAGGTTACCAAACGCCTAACATGTCAAGATTCAAATTGTTCTTGGTCCTAGTTGGAGACCATTGTGTTCGCTTTAGCGGTCCAACAAATATGCGAAATGGTGGTCTCTTTCTCTACTATGGCTCTTAGCCTAAATGACTTTTCAGGAATCTTTTTTCATAAAAGACCGAGGCCGACTCAAGTCAGGATGAGAAGAAAAAGGTAGGCGACCACAAGCCGACCATTACAGGGGACAAGACAAAAGGAATGAATTTGATTCATCTCAAGGTGACCATTTTAGTCACTCATAGATCAACAAATTCGTTTTTTTCTTTTTTTATTCATTCTTTTTTAATTATTTAAGATAATTTTTAAAATTAATTTTTATATATATAATTTTATCTTTAATGTTTTCTTTTCAAATTTTATCATTATTCTTTTGATTACTAATTTATTTACTTTGAAAGATTTTTTAAATTAATATTTTTTCTCTGATTTTATTTTTTAATATTAAATTGGTTGGAAATTTATCTTCTTCATTGAGTCCAGATTTAGGATTTCATGAGTAATGAATTTAGAAGATTAACCCAAATTTAGGAGATTTTCTCAGGTTTACTTGGTTTTTTCCCTTTTTTTAAACTTATATTTTTTCAGTTTCATCATTCAACATTTATTTAATTGAATATTAAGCTCTGTTATTTTTTTTATTTGTTTTTTATAGGATCTTTCACTAATTTTAAAAATGATTTGGGTTATCTCTAGTCTTTTAATTGTTAAATTTATCTTTTTGAAAATAAGATTTTTTTAATTAAATTAATTTAATTGATTAAATATAAACATGAGATGCTCACTTCATGATATTTTATTTGGTTTGTTTTCCAAGTAGTTGCTTTGATGACGCATGTGATCCTTTTTTGTGTCGTCATATAGTTTTTCACAATGTTGTTAGAATCATCTCACTAAGCTTCTTCTGGTGGTGGGGTGGTGTCCATGGAAAAAACAGTGAGTCTCCAATGGATGTTTTCTTTCTCCTCCTCCCGAACATGATATTAACAACTCATTTTTATAATTAATTGTTGCTAATTTTATGTTCATTTTATTTATTGTCAATGTTGTTTTTTAATAATATTATTAAATTAACCAAGCTTATTGAACCCAATCAAGTCAATAGATCTCATATTTTTCTTACTTCTATTAAAACATTAACGTCGTTTGAACCTCTTGTTTTTATATTAGAAATAATCTAAACTGATTTGTAGTGTAGCATAAGCCACCTATATAGTAAACTACTAATAGTAGTTCCATAACTTAAATGCTAAACATACCAAAATTTTATGGCAAAACAAACAAAAAATGATTAAACCTATTTTTTTCCCTACTTCGCTTATCTATACGATTAAATCCCTTCTTACTAGTGCAGTTTGTATAGGAGAGAAAAAAGTTTGTTTGATATTGATGTGATCCAAGCAATACCAAGACACACGTTAGATGTTCTAGTTGATCTAGTGACAAGACTTAAGGCTAAGAGGTTTGAAGAGGCTTTCAATGGATTTTTTCAGGATACATGGGTTAAGGTGTACTTCAAGAAGATATTAAATAATAAAAAAACAAGTCTTGATTAATTTAATTCATATTCAAGAAGGACTTATTAGTGGGCATTCAAACATTATAAAAAAATGGAATAAGAAGATTCAAATATGTTAGTTTTGACCTTTTACTTTTTTAGTCATAATTGGAGCTACAAAAAGAATTTTAATGTGATTCTAGCTGCATTTAAGATTAGACATCCATGAATTTTCAGCGATATATGACACGCCTTCTAATTCATTAAGATAAGAGAGAACCATGCATTTGAAGTTGAACTTTGATTGTGCTAGCAAATTAAAAAAATGAGTTTAGTTTTATTTAAATTAGTTAAGATATTGTTTTATTTATCTTTTGTTCAATATTAGTTAAGATTAAAATATGTTAGTTTTATTTAAATTTAGGTTCATTGGATTATTATTATATATTAGGTTTATCCATATCCATTAGGTATATCCTATTCGACTTTGGATTCCTTATAGTATAAATATTGTTTTGTAGAGACTTTTTGAGGTTAGACTATTTTTAATAAATAAATTCGCATCTTTGTTATCTTTTGTGTGGTTGAGTAATTCTCATACTAAGTTCTTGATTGAACTTAAAATCTCTTTAGATGATTGAACAACTCCATTATGATTTTATATTACTCGTTCACGTCTCTTTATAAGTGTAAGGTACGAGTGATCATTACATATAACTTTGATTATTCAAGGCAAGTTCTTGTTAGGTCAAGTTTTAAACTATTCAAATTTGATTTTAGTGTATCTTGGAAAGAGTCTGCATCAGCTGGTATTAGAGTTTGTGCTATTATCAAATTATATCCCTTTAGTCTTTAGTTTGTGTCATTTCTTTTTTTTTCTTCCTAGTTTAGACTGGGGTCTTGTTTCTCTAAAAAAAAGAGTATATTATTCTCTTATTATTTCAAAGTTTGTGTCAAACCACGTACTAAAAAAATCATCTTGCTTAGATTCTTAATTTTGCCGAATACATCATAGAAAAATTATTTTCTTGATCCTTATCTTCTATATTTCTTATTTTGGCCTAGAGTAAAAAAAAAACCAAAGAAAAAAAATTCATGTTCTTGCCAAATTGTGTGGATAAAAAAAATTGAAGAAAACATTACAAGAATTGATTGAATTAACAAGTTATGGCTTGACCGAATACAAGCCCTTGAATTTTAGGGTTGGCTGGAATTTTCTTGAATATTTTCTTGATTTTTTTCAAATATGTACATACCAAATCTTGGTATTGCTGAATTGAATTCTTGTTTTTCTTATATTATCTCGCCTTGTTTTATTTAAATTTAGGTAGTATAGTTATTTATTTATTTTAATTGTTTACTTGAAATTCTTGAACTTGAGTCTTGACTTCTTGAATTAATTAGTTTTCTTTGAATCTTTAACATAAACTTCATTGCTTTTATTTCATGTCTTCTTTTTGTTATTATAGTTTGCATGAATTTGCATTGATATTCATAAATTTATTCTGGAGTTTTGTTTTGATTAGTTTCATATATTTCTTGATTCTTCATTATTATAAAATCATTATGTTGTTTTGATTGATTATTTGATAAGTTGTTAAGTTATCTTTAAGAACCTAAGTAAGGTAATAATGAGGTAAAGGCATAATGTGATTATTAGAGTGAAAAAACCCAATTAAATTATGTAGATAAGTTAGGGTGACTAAATATATTTTAATCTCATTCTCAATAAGGAGATATAAGATGAGGTTTTATGTAATGTTATTTCTATGCATGTTGCATACCTATTGTTGAGGAGACGTTGAAAATTTGATAGGAAAGCCAAGCATGATGGTTTTAAAAATAGGTATGCACTAGAAAAGGATGGAAAAACATACATGTTTGCATCATTGTCATATAGACAAGTGTATGAAGATCAGTTGAAGTTGAAGAAAGCAAAACAAGTTGAAAAGGCTTTGTTACAAAATAATGGTGAGGATGTAAGGCTGATTGAAAATAAGGTAAGTCATAAGTGTAAAACACTAAAGGGTAAAGTTTTGGCCATTAAAAAAAATTAAAGGCATTGACCAAAATAAAAGGGGGGGAGAGGTTGAATGTGGAGAGAAAATGAGTGGAGAAAGAAATAAAAAGTGAGAAAAGAAGTGTGTAGAAAAAATGAAGGAACACCTTGATTTTTATGTAAAACAAAGTGATCCTGCACATGCTTATTTTTCTGATATACCTATGATTTTACTTTTGTATAAGAAGGAATATTTTAACTCTAATGAACTTGATTCATGTGTTCTTAGTGTTTGTGTTCTTTATTACAAGAATTTAAAGATGCATTTCACGATGAAATTCCAAATGGATTTTCACCTATAAAAGGAATATAATATCAGATTGACCTAGTACCAAGTTCGACTATTCCTGATAAATCAGCCTGTAGAAGTAATTTTAAGCAAACAAAGAAACTTCAAATGTAAGTAGATGAGTTAATGTCAAGGGGGTACATTCGAGAAAGCATAAGCCCATGTGTTGTTCCTATATTTTTAGTACCTAAGAAAGATAATACTTAGAGAATGTGTATTAATTGTAAAGCAATCAATAATACAACGGTAAAGTATAAACATCCTATCTCTAGATTAGATGATATGCTTGATAAATTGCATGGATCTTAAAAATGGTTATCACTATATTATAATGAAATAAGGTGATGAATGAAAAACTGCTTTTAAAAAAATAACACTTTTGCATAGAAAATATTTTTTTTCTTTGATATGTTATTAGTGTAAAAGATATTGAGATGGATGAGACTAAGATTAAAACTATAAAAAAGTGGTCTACACCTAAGACAGTAAATGAGGAAAGAATTTTTCATGGATTGGTTAGTATCTATAAAAGATTTGGAAAAACTTTGGTACAATAATTGCTCCATCACCTGAAATTGTAAAGAAGACAATAGATTTTAAATGAGAAATTGAACAACAAAAAGCATTTAATTTGTTAAAAGAAAAGCTTATTTTGACCTCATTACTTGTTTTGCCTAACTTTACAAAAATTTTAAGATTGAATGTAATGCTTCCGGTATAAGTATTGAAGTTGTTTTAATGCAAGATAAAAGGAACATACCTATTTCAGTAAAAAATTTAATGGAGAAACTTTAAACTATCCAACATACAATAAAGAGTTGTATGCATTAGTAAGAACTTTGAAGACCTGACAACATTACATTTAGCATAAGAAGTTTGCAGTTCATACCAATCAACAATCTTTAAGACACTTGAAAAGTCAAAGTAAGTTGAATCCTAAACATGTCAAGTAGGTGAAATTTATTGAGATATTCTCATATGTCATCAAATACAAGGAAGGTAAGGAAAATATAGTTGTTAATGCATTATCATGAAAGTATGTTCTTCTTAATAATTTAAATATTAGACTTTTGAGATTTGAATATATGAAATAATTATATCTTTATAATATTAATTTCAGTGAATTTATTTACAATGTGAACTTATGACAACTAATGGATTTCTTAGGCATGATGAGTTTTTTATTTAAAGATAAAATATTATGTGTGTTATAATTGTTCAATGCATGAATTGCTTGTAACGGAAGCTCATGATGGCTGATTAATGGGACACTTTGGAATTATTAAGACTTTAGAAGTTTTACATGAATATTTTTATTGGCCTAACATGAAAAGAGATATGCAAAGAATTTGTGATAGGTCCATAACATGTAAATAAGTTATGTCTAAAGTGATGTCATGAGGGTTATATACACCTTTATCTATTCTTAAGAAATCTTGGGTTAATATTTTTATGGACTTTATTTTGGATTTATCTAGGTTAAGGAAATGAAAAGATTTCATATTTATTATTGCAAATAGATTTTTTAAGATGACACATTTTATATCTTGCCATTAAATTGATGATGTAACGAATATAGAGGATTTATTTTTTAGAAAGGTAGTTCGATTACATGATATTTTAAGAAGTATTGTGTTTGATTGAAATGTTAAGTTTTTGAACTACTTTTAAAAGGTTATGTAATGCAAGTTAAGAACTAAACTTTTATTTTCTACTACTTGTCATCCATAAAAAAAACCATTAAAAAATTAGGAATATTTTTTGTCATTTATTGAATTTGCATATAATCATAATGTGTATTCTATTATTATTCATCATTTAAGATTGTGTATGGTTTTAATCATTTAACACTTTAAGATTTGACTCATTTACCTATTAATTAAAGTGTTGGTCTTGATGGTAATAAAAAGCACATATGGTGAATAACTTAACATACAAAGATATGACAAGAGATAGAGAAAAAAATTAGCAATATGCATTTTAAAGCTAATAGAGTACACAAATTAATAAGGTTTGAATAAAGAGATTAAGTTTGGGTTTTTTTTGTTATTGGGTCAAGTTATAAACCATTAAAATCTAATTTTAGTGTATCTTAGAAACTGTCCTTGTTAGATTACTATGTTTTATTATTATTTTTATTATTATTATTATTATAGAGGAGAGGTTTGAACTAGAACTTTAGTTTGTAACTTTGTTACCGGGTATATGATATTTTTGTGCTAATTATATATTATGAGATTTTATTAGGAAGTTTGAATCGGGAATTTCTATGAAGTTGAGGTTACAAGATCAGAGAGGACCAATTATGCAATATCGTGTTGGCATTCTTAAAGGGAGTTCAATATTATTACTACGTTGTTATGTGGATGTTTTATTACAAAGCGAGGTAAAAGCAGTGAGAGCCTTCTTACCTGCCAGACTTGTGTATGATATCATTAATTTAATTT
This sequence comes from Populus nigra, assembly GCF_951802175.1. NCBI lineage: Eukaryota > Viridiplantae > Streptophyta > Magnoliopsida > Malpighiales > Salicaceae > Populus > Populus nigra. The sequence continues at coordinate 42,562,362 of NC_084852.1, read as the reverse complement.
CTTGCTTGTATCAAAAGTAACTTGCAATTCCATATCCTTCAATTTCAATCTCAAATTCAACATCGAATGAAAACAACCAGAGACTAGTTTTAACTCCTTTAGATACTAGATGTTCAACCAACAGACACTTGAACATCATCATCATCCACAAAAGAGTTTGTGATTTTGACTAACTGCAGCTATCTATTAGATGAAACAAGCCTTTCGCTACTGCTGTTTGTCAATCTAAGTTGCAGCAACAGATTTGTGGTACTCCTCCAATTCCTTCTTGTATGCTTCCATGGCTTCAGCAGCCTTGCAGTTCCAGATTTGCTTCTCTTCTTGAATAAGTTCCTGCAATCCCACCAATACAAAATTACAAAATCAGACACTTGAATTGCTAAGCTGACCAATTAGCTCAACAAAAACGATGAATTTTACAAAATGAATACCTTCCACTTCACAGAAATCATTGCAGTTAGAGTGGAATTGTTAATTCCAGGGTGCTCATGCATTAAACTTTTCCTTGTTTCTTTGCTGCATTGAAGAAAAACAATTGCTTAGTAACTTTAATTGCAAATGCCTCGTTGTAGAGTGTGACTCCTCGAGAGAGGCTTTTTACCTGAACAGAAGGAATGAAGATGCAGGCTTCTTAGGCTTGTTGGGATCAGCATTCTGCTGCTGCTTCTTCTGGCGTTGCTCTTTGGTTTTCTGTACATTTTAGCCATTTAGCCACCAGAAAGGCTCCAAAAATAGCATTCAACAAACACTTTTAAAAGCAACAGATGAAAAACCTAACCTTGATAATGTTTTCAGTTTTCTCTTTCTTCTTTAGCAACTGCAATGCTTCCTGTTTCTGAAGTTTCATCAGTTCTTCCCCTTCTTTCTTGAGATTCATAGCTTCTTCATCCTTGTTCTGCTTGTAAGCCTCCATTTCTTGCGTGTACTTTTCCTTGTTCTTCTTTGCAATCTGCAATTTCCAAAGGCATCTAAGAAACCATACCGAGTAAAGAAGCTCCCAACTAAAAAGAGTATGTTGTGTGCAGTATAAACCTCTTCGTAAGGCCTCTTTTGCTTTTCTGTCATGTTCTTCCATTCTTCACCAGCAATCTTTGCCACCTCCAGAACATTCTTGTTCTCTGCAAGCAGAGCAGCTCTTCTTTCATTAGAAAACAAGAAAAATGCAGACAATGGATGCTTTGGTTTCAATGGATCCTTTTCTTTCCTGCAAATAAACAAAACAAACAAATAAGTACTTCTATAGTCAACAAAGTTAGGAACAGACACTAAGGAGTGTTGCTTCTGATTTACTTGGTCTTGTTCTTCTTGTTCTCTTCCTGACCTGCTTCCTGCTTGAACTGGAGGTATTGTTCAAGCAATTCCATAGCAGTCTTCTGCTTCTGTTCCTCTTCCAAAAGCTTCATTGCTTCACTCTCGCGCTTCTCCTTTGTCATCAACTTCAGATAAGCTTCTTTTTCAACCTGATACTTCTCCTCATAAGGTTTCTTCTCCTCTGCAGTAATGGTCTTCCACTTTGCCCCCAAAATGTGAGAGATATCTTTGAACTCTGCATCTGGGTTTTCTTTCTTGACCTGTACAACAAAACCCCTCAAATTAATCATCAAGATAGAAACAAAGCATGCTTAATTGAAAATACTAGAAGATATCACGTAGCCCAATTTCTATGTTTACCTCATTCCATTGATCTTTGCACCAGAGGGAGTAAGGTGGGCATGGCCTTTTGATTTCATTGCCACCCTTCTTTTTCTTCTTGTCTTGCTCCTTTTCATTCAATACTTGAACGAATGGGAGAGTCTGTGCAAAGATTCATTTAACAAAAACCTATCAATTCAAACCCTATAGAAATAAAAAAATTCAAACCCTATAGAAATAAATAAATAAGAATTCTAAATAATAGTCTTTCATGCTTCCTTTGTATTACCCAAGAAAATTAACAGCTCGAACCTAAAGTTCAACATTAGGTCAAATCATCCGGACCCTAAAACTCACATCAAGAATCAATCAAAAACATAAATCGAATCCTCAAAATCCGGTACAGTCCCCTATTTACCCAACCTTTAAGACAAGAAATAAAAAAATCCACGAAATCAAGAAAACTGACCATGATAGGCTTAAACTCCTTCAACTTCTGCAACTTCTTCAACTCCGTCTTCATTTTCTCCTGTTCTTTACCCTTCATTTCAATCTCCTCATCTTTAGCCTTCAACATCTCATCTTTCTCCTTCAACAACACCTCAGTCTTCTCTTTCTCAAGCTTCAACTGCTGCAACATTTCTTGCATTTCTTGAAAATCCTTCTCAAAAGAAGAAGCCGCAGCCTCTTTGGTCTGCTTCGCTTTTGCGGCCTTGGATTTCCCTTTCTTGGGTGAAGACCGAGGTTGAGAAAGACTGTCAAGGTTTTCTTTTGAAGAGTCAGTATCTGATGGGGGCAAAACGCTGGCTGGAGATGGCTCGGGGAGCTTTTGAGCCATTATATTGGCTTCATTTGTTGATGGGTTCTTTTGTTTCAAAGCTTTCCTGTTGTTTCTTGATTTCTTTGGAACTGTTGGGGCTACAGCAGTATCAGCCATTCTTGAGTGTTGATTTTGAGAGAGAGAGAGAGATTTAGAGAGAGGGTTTTAGGGTTTCTGAGACTGAGATCAGTGAAAGAATTGTAGATTATAAAAGGAGGGAAGGAGAGGAGCCAACGGCTACTATTTTTTGAATTTCAAACGACTTGTTGGAGTTTTAAGAGAAAGTTGAGGTCCGGAATCGGAAATCCGAAATCTGATTCATCGGTTCAAAAATCTGACCGTTAAGGAGGAACGTGTAGATTTTTTATTTTATTTTTTACCACAAAAAGTGTAAGTGTTCCAATTTGGCCAATTTCTCCATTTTAGGTTTTGTTATTTTGATTTTAGAATACTTCCTCTATTAATTAACTTGGCAAGTTGAGCATTGGGGTTGGTGCCATAGGTGGAGTGGGAAGCTAAAATGCATAATTTGAAGGATATATATATATATATATACTCTTGTACTCTATGAAAGCAAGTTTTATTTGTTGGGAAATGAAGAATGGTGCATGCTTCTTGCTGAGGGGTGTGAAGGTTTGGAGGTGTGAACATTATTTTTATGGAATTCACATAAAAAAATATTTTTTTTTTTGTTTTTGTAAGGTGTCATTTGTGTTTTAAAAAATTACATGACAAAATTATATGATTGGGTTTTGTTTTTGTAAGGTGTGATTTGTGTTTTAAAAAAATTATATCTTTGAAAAAAAACCATCACACCTTCAAAAGCTACATACTAAGAACATAGCAAGCTGCATGATTATGATTTGGTGGGTGGGTTTCAAAGTACTTTGATCCTGTTATGACAATTAAATTGATATGTCATCTTAAATTATTTAGTACGTTGTTAATTATTTGTGCCATGATTTGATAACTAACATGGATAATTGCAAGTGAAGTCTTTTTTATTTTTTTATATTTTATCTTTTTATTCCATAATATTTTTTTTTCCTATTAAAGGAAGATAAATTCATTGAAAAAAAGGGTGAGAGGATAGACAGCTAATCACACCCTTTACAATACAAAATATAAACAAATAACCTTCCAATCTTGTTGAATATAAGCTAAGGGCATGTTTTGGAAAAAGCTCCATGTTAAAGGCCAACATGAGGGAGTTCAACGTAATATTTTATTTATAAACAAATTATTCACTGTGAAGATGTATCATACAATTTTAAATTAAGAGTAAAATAGTTAAGATATTAATTCAATTCAATTCTATGTATTTCAAACAATTTAATTAAATTCAATTATGTGAATTAGTATTAAACATAAGAATTGTAATAAGTTATTAATTAAATTCAAATCACATATGAAATTAAATTCAATTTTACATGTGATTTGGTTCTAAATAATGTAAAGGTGTATTTCAAAAGTGTTGAAAACACTTTCAAGTCCAAGCTCTTGTCAAACCTTGAACAAAATGGATGTGTGTGAGTTAAACCCACACTACTTTATTAGATTTATTTATAATCCTTTAAATTTTCATTATATAAAATATAAGAAGAAAAAAAATTATTTGGGATAGAGGATTTTAGATTCACAAAAATATGTCAACTTCGGATTTTTAAAATTAAATTTTTATTTACCTAGAATTTATTTTAATCATGTTAATATTATATATTAAAAAAATTAAAAAACAATTTACAACAAAATTTTAAATATAAAAGTGAGTAGAGTACGGTATAATTTTTACCTCAAAACCATTTTTTATTAAAACAATTCCTTCCTAGAGTTCAATAATAAGTGCGCAAGGTAGAATGATGGCGCACACCGGTGAGAGTGAACGAAAAACTCAAGAAAGGATCATATATTATTTTTGCCCCTGTAAATAAATTCGTGTGTATTTAAAAGTATGGTAGTGGTTATTTAAAAATATATCAAAATAATATGTTTTTTATTTTTAAAAAATATTTTTAACATCAGCACATCAAAATAATCTGAAAACATCAAAAGAATATTAATTTGAAATAAAAAAAATAATAATAAATAATCTTTTAAAAAAACGCTTTCAAAACCTCAATCATATGATCTAAAAATTTCCAATTTAATTTCTTAAAAGTTTAAAATTATCCATGATTATTTAACTTACTTTTTTTAATCTTTTTTCTATAATTATTTCCGATTCTTTTTCCATTTTATTCTCTCAAATCGCATATATGATAATGTTTAACAACAAAATAATTAAAAGTTGTAAAAAATAAGCTTATCATTAGAATTCGTTAGCTATTGAATTGAATAACATAGAAAAAATTAGAAAAAATTTAAATAATAACGTTAGGACATAATTTTAAGATTTTAAGAGTAGAAACTGATTAAAAAAAACTAAAGGATTTCAGTAATTCATTGTGGATTATAAGGTAATCCATTGTGAATTACAATGGTATTTGTTTTATTTTTTTGTTTTGATCATTTTCTTTTATCTAATTTTTTTTATTTTTTATTTTATCTTCTAATGTTATGTTGATTGAAGTTTAAATTTAATACTTTTTTTTTCTTTTATATGATTATTTAGTCTTGAAAAAACAACTCATCATAGAGTTAGCGTCCAATTTGACCAAAAACAATTTATTTAATTGTTTAAGTGAGCATATCAAAATTGAAGGAAAGGAAAAATACCATGTGCCTTATATATATAAGTGTCAATTATGGCCCTTTTTCTTCTTTTTTGGGCCCTGTATTTATTTATTTTTAATTGAATCCTTTAATATTGTGTTGATTGGGATTGGAATTTGAAGTTCATAATTTATTTTGATTTACTTTTTATATGATTATCTTGATCATAAAAACACGTTTCGGTTTTTTTTTAAGCTCAATTTAACAAAAAAAAACAACCCAATTTTAGTGAGAGCACCAAAATTATATTAGTGAAATATTTGAAGGTCATTTAAAACAAATGTGTAGTGCTTTTGCTTTTGGGTTTTGTCAAAAAAAATCTTGATCCCATTAGTTTTGAAATTACATGATTAGGTTCAAAATTTTATTTTCTTTTATTTGAGTCCCTAAACTTGAGAGTCACTGGATTACGAGGAAAGAGAGAGAATGTTAACAAATACCAATTCTTCGATGATGAAACTCGTTGTTTTTAGTGTTAATAGGTTCCATTTACTTAAGGGAATTCCATTTAGGTCTTATTTTTTATTTATCTTGTCTAAAAAAATATATCATGCTTCGGTATTGTATATTGATTTGAGTTGATTTTTATTTTTTAATCGATTACAAGGTGATTTAATTCCTAAAATGGGTTTTTTTTAAGGCCTATATGGAATTTCTTAGGTTTTTTGGCTGAAAAATAGGTTAAAATATATTTTTACTCCTACAAGGCGGTTGGCTAACGTTCCGGCCACCACAATTCATTATAGCAGGCGAGGTGTGATCCATCTCTCTCTCTCTCTCTATATATATATATATATATATATATATATATATATATATTAGATTTTTTTTATTCAAAAACAAATTTAGTGTGGCTTATCACATAATAACATAATTTTCTCAATTCTCATACTTAGAAAAAAAGGGATACAATTAAAGTAATAATTAGTTACACTTAATTACCAACTTGTCCACACACTAAATAATAGAAGATATGTGAAAAAAACACAATTTGGATTAAAATAGCATAATATAGAACCCATTAACTATTAATCTAAAATGCGTGGGTTTTTTACTATGCAATGCTCCATTGTTCATCCTCACACACATTATTGTGAATGGGTTGTGCAAAATTTTATATTTTTTCAATTTGATCCTCAAACTTTTATTTCTAGCGATTTAGTCCTTATTGAAGACCAATTGATTTTGATTTTTTATGAAAAGATGGGATTGAATAAAGAGAGACCAAAATGAAAAGGATGTCAAACATAGATGACATGCCATAAGTTTTGCAAAAGATGCACTCTGGTCCTTGGATTTTAAAAATCACGCAAATTATAAAAATTCAATACTTTAATATTTTTCAATTCAATTTTAGTACAAAAGTTTATTTTTGTTATTTTTTAGTCTCTAGTTGAGAAAGAAAAGAGAGAGGTCGCTGGATTCTGATAGTACATAGAGAAAAGTGTTGCTAACACCGATTTAGGCCACCAAAATAGACTATATTTATGTCAAATAGTTCCATTTGATGAGGGGTTATGTTAAGTGTTTTTATACCATTAAAGTTTGTGAAAATTTTGATTTTTTAATTCGGGTTGATTTTAGTTTTTGGGTGGTTTTTTGGGTTTTTTAAGTCATAGATAGGTTTATCACAATTCCCACAGTGTTTTATAGGTGTTTTGGATCAAAATAGGTTAAAAATGAATTTTGGGTAAAAAAACTTAAACCTCGATTTTTCAACCACCAAAATGGTCGGAATCTGAGCAAATAAAACGATGCATCATTTGATTTTTTTCAAAAGAATTTGGGGTCGACGACATGTCGTCCACCCCAGTTAAAAACAAAAAAAATAAAGGCTCAAACATGCAGGTCCTTACAAAATGGGCCAGGTGGGCTGGACTAGCCTAGCCTTTGCTCTTTTTTCTAATTTTTTTTTAAATTAATAATTTTTTTATGGTTATTTTCTCTAAATTTTTATAAATTATAATTAAATTAGTACTCCTTCTCTGTTTTATTTTATTTGGAGAGTATTTTAAATAACGATTATTTTTTTAGTTATGCATTTAAATTTAAAGAGTTTTTCTGATTCATCTATATTTTTTTTATCTTTTGTATGGATGAATTTTATTTTTGAAAATAAAAAAATATTTTCAAATAATATTTCTAATATGTGCAACCTTGTATGATTTTCCCCCCTTATTTTATTTGATCAATTTAATTTGTCTCTATTTCTAATATCTTTTGCTTAAGTAAAAAAATTATTTTAATAAACAAAATTAGAACACACAACCAAGTAAATTTCTCTGCCTTTAGATTTTTTAAATTTTATTTTTAGGTATCATTAATGACTTTTTATATATTTATTTGCATACTTAGTTTTCGGTTTATTTGATTACATGTATTCATAAAAATATTTATTTGAACTTTGTTTTTTAAACTACAAAAATGCATTGAAAAAAATACATATATAATTTTTTTATAAAAAATAAAAATATTTAACCTACAGCAAAGCGCGAGTTATAAAAAATAAATATAACTAGTCACATAACTAGTTATATTTATATCTTATTTTTATTAACATTGTCTATGTATAAATTGATAATTTAATATATAAAGCATCATTCAGTATGAAAATTAACTTTTATTTTCAATCATAATTTAAATGATTATTTTTTCACAAATAGCTTGTGATAGAAATTATTGAAATTCAAAATTTATATAAAAAAACTACTCAAAGTAATTTCTTCAAGAAAAAAGATGACATGAACTAGAATCGTTAAATTAAAAGTAAAAAATTTTAACTTTAAGTTTTAACCAAAAGGAGAGTACAGTTTTGATTAAAAGTTAGAAGTCAGAACTATATTATTTAAGTAGAAAATTATCTCTAATAAACCATTTTTTTCTTTAATAATAAATAATAATAAAAAAAACAACTTAAATGAATTCACAAAAAATTAAACCACAATTGGTCAAAGTTACCTGATAATTTATAGGGCACGCGAGTTTGCTACGTATAACATTTGACATCATATTTAGTTCAATACTTCAACTTTCAAATAGTTAATCTTAGTCCCTTAATTTTACTTCCAAGTGATTGGATCACGTGCACCGACAGGAAGACAACACTTGACTGCCATATAATAATCAAAAATTATATATATAAAGGAAGGAGACCCTTGATCGAATATCAAGAAGTGGAAATCTTATATGAAGCAACGGTGAATAAATCTGAAAAATTATAGATACAAACAACATGGACTAAAATTAAGCTTGACTATCTCCTTCTCCACTATCTCCTTCTCTGCAGTCTCAATAGCTGAAAAAATCTGCTGGCTGGAATGGTTGATGAGCTCCAGGTAAAGCCAGTTATGTGACAAATGTAATTGACAATGAAGACCATGGACCACCACATATACACAAGCTCCCAATGCTCCCATAACCAAAAAAAATGTAGAAGAATATGGTAGGTTTTAATCATCTACTTCTAGCTAATCTTCTCAACCATTTACAGCCATCTCCATTATCACATCATTCCAGTAGTCAATAGGCCCAGGTAAACACCAATGTAAACAATCATTCTGAACTTTCGCATTTTTGTCCTGCGCAAATGGATGAAACTGCCTGTATGGACCCGGATGGCCATCAGGTCTTGATAACAAAAGATTTGTGAAATCGAGGAGTTTAAGATTTACCCCATTTTCAGCAGCTTTCGCAGATGCCTTCTCAAACTCAGCTAATTCAACAGCACGCAGAATCTTGTTCAAGTCCTTCAATTCAATCTCACCTTCTTTAGCTGGTGTTGTTTTCGTACAATTCCCTCCATTGTGCCATTCTCCATTCTCAAAATGATCTGGTGTGGATGTCCTGAAAAAGATCAATCCCTTGTGTTTGGATGTTGCAATGAAGTTCATTGCATATCTCAGGGCTTTCTCATAAGCAAAGACAAATCCCTTCTCTGTCAGGTTCTTTCCAGGACATATATGACAGCCCACCTCTGTGTCATTCTCATGGTAGATAGCAGCTTTGAGGAACCATTTTCCAGTAGAGATTATCATGTAGTCAAAGCTCTGGTAGAGATTTGTCCAGTTCGCATCAAGTTTGTCAAGCTGCAACTGAACTTCAGATGATGAAACACCATTATTATCTTCAAAGATGGCAGCTTTTACAAGGAAAGGAGACCAGATGTTTGACATGGTAAAGTTGTGGGAAGGAAAGTGCCATCTTTTGGATTTGTACTCCTCATCGTGGTAAACTTCAACTGCTTGTTCAACCTGCAGGATCATATAGTTCAATCTAACAAGCTTTATAATTCCCTTTGCCTCTTTTTGATGACTACAATCACCAAAAGAATTGGTACACTTATGGTTCCCTCATTCAACAAAAGCTCACATAGCATAGCATGCTCTTATTACTTTAGCAAAAGGAACATTTTAGGTGACAGTAATAGTGACAAAGTAAAGCATCCTGCCTCTCAAGAGTGCAGTACAGCGGTGGAGGTACTGAGTATCGGTAGATTTCATAGTAAAAATGGTTGTCGAGCGTAAATGTGTTGTGATGACTGAAAAAGGCAAGAAACAATTCAGGAAAATTTATATTTTAAGCACCACCATATTGTGACAGAAACTTTTGAAGTGTTCGGATAGACAAGAGTTCTAATGACTAGAGGAAACTCCAAGCATCTTCCAAGAAGACTGCACACTCCTAGTACATTTTGGACATGTCTAACTAGGAAATCAATTCTGATTAACATTCAACTTGGAAACGTGATGAAATGTTTCTCCATTGACCAGCCAACATTTTAAGGCCCATGTGTATGTGTGCGTCAAATTCTTGGGATAACTTTCAAGTGGTACATCATGCAATTTGCAGAAGCATTATAATTTATAACTACACGGTATAAAAAAACTAACATGAAGCAGAGTAAATTATGCATGCACTAGTTAGTAAAACAACCTCATGAGCTAACAAAAAAAGCGCTGGGTTCATTATGATTTGGCTGGTGAAGCACTATAATAGTCTTGTTAAATTCACTGAACAAGCCAGAATCCAGTGACAGAGCATGATAACATAATGAATACACACATAAACAAACCACCGAGAGTCAAAGAGAGTATGGGACATGCAGAAACACTCATGATAAATGCTATGGGACATGCAGAAACACTCATGATAAATGCTATGGGACATGCAGAAACACTCATGATAAATGCTTATCTATTTAATAATTTCAATAGCATTCATAAAAGAATGAAGGTGAAGAATCAATGGTGCTCAATTACAGAGCAAACAAAAGATAATGTCAGGCAATGAAAAAGCTACCAAATACCCAAATACAAGATATAACAGCAGCCCAGAGAGGAGATCAATTGTTGACACCAAGATCAATGATATAACGAGATTTTTAGGAAAGGCCACATACTAATGGGAAATTAATGAGAACAAATTACTTGGGAAAAACAAGGATCTGAATGTCCCTAAAAAACTGTCCAAACTGAAACAGAATTCAGCAAACCATCAACCATGTAAGCATTAACGGATCTCGGCATCGTCTCAAAAACCATAGCATAAAGATTTCATTAGGATTTAAAACACTGAAACTAAAACAGTTTATTGTGTCAATTCTGCTTTGGTTAACTACATGTTTATTCTACTCTATATAAATATTCTAGTAAATCAGAAGGCGCAGCAAGGAAAAATGTGAAGTGTGGTTCAACTGTCCAAAGCCAAGGTTCAAGCTTCAAAGTGCTTAACCAACCCCAAAACTTACTGTTGAGAGAATGCATAGCAACGACTGCACATGGTTGCGGGATATTGAATCACCAATCAATGCCCATCTTTTATTCCTCATCACCTCAAGAAACCTTTGAGCATCAAATGGAGGTAACTCACAGTCTCGCGGATTCCACCTCCAGAATAGATAGCCTGAATCTGGTCGTCCATTCCTCATACAATTCTGATGACCTTCAATCAAGGAGCAAGTGGCATTTGTGTACATTGGTCCGGATGAATTGGGAATCCAATCCCCAGTGAAAAGATCACACTTTCCATCATTAAGTTCTGTAAAACCAAAGCTCAGTCTCAATAAAATCTGTGGTGAGAGATTTTATGGAAAGTAAAGGGGCATTAATCTTCAAAATAGATACTAATAGATTCATTTATCAAACACGCAGCTAGAACAACACCAATGAGCACTCAATTGAACAAAAAAAGAGCAATTAACCATGCAATACTAGACGAAAGCACTCATAATTATTTCCAACAATTTGTATAGTAACAACCGAACCCTGACAAAACCCACCAAAAGTTTCAATCTTTTTAATCACAAAAACTTTTTTCTGTGCTTGGATCTCATAGTACACTCAATGATGAATAACTTTCTCAAAAGCATAGTCTCTTTACTCCCAGCTTATCTAATTTTCATGTACATTGCGTGAAAAAAACGGAAAAAGAAAAGATACAAGAACAAAACAACCCAAATTTGTTACCTTCTTGAGGTGTCTCGTCTTCGTGTTCTTGTACACCAGAAGATAGAGAAGTCTCTGAAGTATTCACGGAAGCAGGTGGCTTTGGAATATCAACAGTAACAGGTGGTGGTGGTTTTGGAATCTCAACAGAAGGAACAGTTTCCTTTGACAATTCAGTGCTATCAACAAACGGGGTTTCTATATTTGGTTCAAAACTTGAAGATTGATAGAAAAAGAATCTAAAAGCAAAGCCCAACAAGAGAACTGCAATTGCTAGCTTAAATATCCAATTGTTGTACTTATTAAGAGAATTTAGCCTCCAAATTAACTTCATTTGCTTGCTTTTGCTACTCTGCTTTGATCTTTGTTGCTTCTTCTAAAGCTCCCTTGATATGATCAAGATCTCGAGCTTTAGTAATGGAAGTGTCAGGCAGGAATACAAGTATTCAAGAAGAAGAAGACGGTGAAGTGGATCAACTAAAAGTAAGTGACCGACATTGAAGACTGTTTTTTATAACATAAGCAAAGTTAATTGAGGGAAAAGACAAGATTGGTACAAACTACAAAGAAGGTGAAAACCAGAAGATGGGGTTGTCGGCTGGCAGTTGTTTATTCTTTTCTTTATAATTTCACTTATTTTCTTCTTCTTTTTCCTCAATAATTTTATTATGGACAGTCATAATACTTTACTTCAATTATTGTTCTTTTACTTATAAAAAAATACTGAATTCAGTTATCAAAAAATAAATAAATTTGATTAAAGTGATGGGTACTTCAAGTTACAAAAGAAAATCAATTTAAGCACACGAAATCTGAGTTTTTTTTTCCTAAAAAAGATATTAAGCAAATAATTTGTATACAAGATAGTGTTTTCAAAACAAAACAAAAATAGAATTATTTTTTTTCCCTTACTGATATTCGTATTTATTATGATAATGAATGAGCAAAGTATTACTTCTTGTGTTTTTTTTTAGTTTTTTTTTTAGTTTTTTTTTTAATTTCATTCTCATACTTTTTTTAACCGCTATTCAACTTATTCTTTAACCGGTTAAGTTGATTGGATCATTTCAAAACAACTTATACAATATTTAATTTTAAACTCGAGTTAAACAAGTAGTTTAATTGAGAGGTTTTTTCTATTAATTTTATTTTTTGTCTCAGTTTTATCTTTGAATTTTTGTTATCAATTGATCAAGTTATTCATAAATCAACCAAGCTGACTGAATCATATCATAACAACTCCTATACAATTTAATTTTAAACCCAGAGTAGATAAGAAGTTGGGTCGAAAAATATTTTTTTTATCAATTTCATCTTTTTTTCTCAATTTTATCCTTATATTTTTTTTTACCGATTGGTCAAATTATCTTTGGACTGGTCCAGTCGACTATGTCACTTTGAGTCAACTTCTACATTGTTTAATTTTAAATATAAACCGAGAAAAAAGTCGGATCGAAAGGTTTAGGTTAAACCATTATGTTGGGTTTAATAACAATGTCAAATAGTTATTGATTCAAACGGGAACGAAGGATAAAGGATTTGTTACCTGTCAAAATCTTCAAATATCAAAGATACCATAAGTATAGGAATACAACAAAAATATTTAATTTTTATTCATTTTCACTTACCAAAAAGGTATTGCAATTTTTTGATGTAGAAACAACTAGAAAACTCTTATAATAGTGAATAAGAAAAAATAAACTACGAAAGATATTCCCTTTGAATATGAAAAAAAAAACTAGAAAAACATCATAATAAAAAATAGAAAAAAATATATTTTCATAAAAAAGTTCTTGCATTAGTCTCCTAGGTGGAAAGAAACTCGTCCTCGTATTCAGTCTTCAGTTAAAAGTTTTCCTCCATCAAAAATATCATTTTTGTATATAAGTTATCCCATGGTGGATCCCTAACACCTTCGTGCAAGCCGACTCATCATGAGTCTCTAACACAACTCCTTTGTATAAGTTGCCCCAACATGAATCTCACCACTAGGATTTTGAATGATAATAATTTTCATATAGCACTCTAGTTCATGGATGTATTTTTCCCAATAAGAAACCTCTTCATCCCCTTCAACACAAGCACATCATGTTTTAAAACCTCTTTCAATAATGATTGTTCTAAAGCATATGACAAAACAAAATAATCAACAAGGATCGTTGGACTATAATAACAATTGATATAAACGAGAGCAAATAATAAGGGAGTTTGTTACAAGTCAAAATCCTCAAAGATCAAAAACACTACAAGTATGAGAACACAACTAAAATATTCAATTTTTATTCATTTATGTTTTAACTTGACAAAATAATATTACAACTCTTTATATATAAAAAAAACTAGAAAATCCTAATAATATTGAATAAAAAAATAAATTAGAAAAAGTATTTCAGAAAAAGATTATAATAAAGAATAAAATAATACATATTTTTCAAAAAAAAATCCTAACATCATTTATGGATGTCCGGAATATATTTTTTGAGACATTAAAAAAAATTATTCAACACTGGTCTGTAACCCAGCGCATTCTCTAGAAGGGTTATTATCATTCCAAGTGCGGCAACCGGCAAGTGAAAACACTTTCCTTTTGTCTTGAGAGAAGCGGGGCGTGGCGTTAACCACAACTATGGTCACTGGTTAAGTCTCTTTTCTTTTTCTTTTTTTTAATAAAATCAAAAATTTGAAGCCCACGAGTGATTGTGTAATAATTGTGAATGATTTGTGATTAAAATAGTTAATGATTGGAAAGGTATGATTCTTTTTCTTAAATAGACAAGTAATTATTATGGGAAAGTGGGCGTAGGGTTCCAAATTTTAAAAAAAAATTAAAAATGCAAATCTCCATTGCTTCTAACTGTGTTTTAAATGATATTTTATTATAAAAAAATGAATTTTTTATTTAAAATTAAATCTTTGTGTATTTTTTTTATTGCTATGATGTATGGATATTAAAAATTATTTTTTAAAAAATATATAATATTATTTTAATATATCTCTAAATAAAAAATAATTATTACCAAATAAAAAATAATTATTACCAGAGCACAGTCACCTCTGACTGCGTAATAATGCGACCGGTCTCCTGCTAAGCTTTCATCTGAATAGAATAGGAGAGTTTCCTGCCGCAAGAATTTATGTCGCCGCAAAGGATGCAGATTTACCCTAAAGTTCAAGTAAATCACCAAAGCCAACAGAAGAGGAACGCTTTGCGACTTTGGTATTTCTGTAAATTGAGCTTCACAGTAATATTAGAGTATATTGTAATGGGCCCACCCCCTCCCTCCAGCTTCTCACTGGGGCAATTTTGGAGGTGGGAAGACAGCGAAACAAACAATGCAGATAGAATAAATTATTCTTGAGTCCATTGGTTTTAAATACTATTATAACTTAGTCCCTTTTATTTGACTCTTGTTGTTATATATATATATATATATATATATATATATATATATATATATATATATATATATATATATATATATATATATATATATATTCAAAATGTGCCTTTTAATACTTTTAATTTCTTAAAGAGAAACCAGCGTCGTAGAGGGTTAAGAAAGAGAAGACGTTTTAATAAAACAATGGTCTGTAAGAGTCAGGCACTAGGGACTAACAGTCAACAAGTAAGAGAGTCAAATGAGTAAGTTATGAATTCTAAAAAATCAAGGACTAAGCTATGATCAGATTTAAAACCTAAGGATTAAAGAATAATCTGCTCATCCATATATCACCGTGGGTGAAATAAAGTGTTTTTTTATATATAAAAAATTAGCACAGTAAATGTAAGAATTTGGCGAAATAATACACTTTAACATTATTGCGCTTCTGAAGAGTGATAAAATAGATGTCAGCTTGAGAAGCACAACATTTAGTAAATTTCACGTTTCAAACACACAACAACTTAAGATGTATGTATTTAATTTACCCGACGCTCCTGAAAGATTTTGACGCCATCCCCACATATAGTTGGAGATATGTTGTCTTGCATATTTGTTCAGACATCTATGTCTTGCATGCATAAAAAGAGCAAACAAGTCCGGGGGATGTTTGCTAATCCAACAAGTATTAAGCGAGAAATATTATCTAAAACTTTAAATGTTTGTTGTTAACACAGTTAATTCAAAAGGTTTTATTTATTGAATAACAGTTATAGTCGTGGGAACATCTTCATATGGGCAGACCTTAGTTACCTTGATTGCCTTCTATGAATGTCCAGACTATCAAATTATTGTTGTTTAATATTTAAAAAATTTATACTCTACAAGTCATGTGAACACCTTACTCGGATGACAGATTGACAATTGCTCCAACAGTTTGCAATAACATGGTGGTCATTAGTGGCCTCACTGATATTTTTTAAGATGATCGAGCTATATTGCTCAAACCAGGTAATTCAACAGTTTGGCTACAGACAGCATATTCTAATCAACATCGACATTAGTAATGCATTGCACGCCATAATTCATCAGGGTAGAAATGATGATTACAACTAGTTAAGCCAACATGAAGCTTATGTATCATAATGGGATACACAGAGGAAAGAGATATTTACAGAGATGCATCTCATTATTATAGATAAGAGGTATATGATTTGGTACATGAGTATCACATGTTAGGTTATTACTCCGAATCTCGAGCAATTCCACCACCTAGATACATGTAGTAGGGGCAATTGTCCAGTGGATTCAAAATCTCGCAAGTATCAAATCTTTTCATAATTATGAAATGCTAAATGTTGGGTTTTATGCATTGATCTTCTAATTTAAATTTAATGTTTTATTAATGTTAGGTTGGTTTCATATTAAAGGAGGGTCGAGAGTCTGCATATCATCTCCGTAATACTAACGAAGAAAACAAAGTTCACACCGTTGCGTCCCTGTGGTTAAATGCTTGTCGCACTGAACTCAATAACTTTGGAGAGCGGTTAACGCTTGAAAATGTTATGGCAGAGAACAAGGTCACTCAGGCATGTGTAAGAGCTAGATTCAATTGTGATACCAATGAGTCGAGATTATCCAGTAGACAATGTAGACGTAGATAGATAGATGTTTTATATTTTTATATTTTGAAATTACTTGAATATTGTATTATTGAATTATTTTTGTATTCATTTAAAATGTATATGTTTCTTTTATTCATGGGGCTACTTGTGGTTATGAAATGTGAGAATTTGTTGATTGTTATGATTTTTTACAGGTCTTTTTAAGTGATATGAAATCTTAGGTATAGTTCATATATAGAGAAAAATTTATTCAAATTTTGTTAAAATTAAAATATTTTTAGCTTTCTAAAATCATAAAGTAAATTAAATTTCAAATTAACAAAAACTAATTTTATGAACTTTTTCAGGGTCAAAACATAGATTTTTCAAAATTAAACAGTAGCCAAAGCAATCCGAAAAACAATTAGATTATTTTGGCTACTGTACAACTTGTTTTCTAAAATATTTAGTTGTTTCTCAAAATAATTTGGTAATAAATATCTCGGTAAAGGAACCACAATATTTAATCATATATCATGGTTCTAAAGTGTAACATTACAATAATATTGTCTTTTAGAATTATAATAAAATTATAATTAATGTTATGATTCTAAAACACGATATTATTATCGCTCTTAAGAACCACCACATCCTCCACAAAAACTGTGTTATAATCTTTTCATCCTGTGTTACTTACCTCTTCTTCTTCTTTTTCCTGTGCTATTTATCCAAATAAAGCAGCATATGATTTTAAAGCCAAAAGCATCAAGTGGTTACTGTGTAAAGAATCCTCAAAATCTTACTAAAAGCATTACAGTAGCAAGTATTTTATTAATCCTATCGTAGCAGCATTGTTTTCACTTTTCAGTTGACAAATGATGGGCCACCTTCCTACAGGGACATAAAGTCTGCCTATGTGCCTACGCCCTAATCTGCCTGCTAATCATACATTAACTTCTGAATGGAACTATTTTGATGATCATTAAATTAAACCCTGTAGCCTTTTTTTCTGAATAACTTGCATTCCTGACCATTGACAATAAACAGAAAGGCATCCAACTTTACATACTAGGATGTACAAGAAGACTTCATGAATACCATGTTGCGTGTAGACATTGGGATGAATTTGACATTGCAAGGGCAAAGACAACTCAGGATATCAACAAAACAACACACCTGCAAATAATGTAGGGTTGATGACCTCATAATCCCCAACTGATCAAGGTCCTTGATTACAAAGCTTCCTTGGAACCTTCATGCCAAAGCCACGTTTAGCCTTCTCAACTCTGTTCAAACAGTCAGCAATCAGTTTGCATCAATATACATTGAGATCCAGTCTCCTGAAAGCTAGCAAATGTAATTAGTAAAAAGCGTGAGCTGCCAAACAAGAAGTATTCTACACTTCCAACATTTCAGGCCATGGGCCTTTTGATGGTGATTTTATGCATATTGATCAAGGCAAGGCAGAAACGAAAACCAAGCAGTGTCAACAACAAGAAAATCAATGAAAATTTTCCTTCCTTTAGTTTTCAGACATACTTGAGTTGATATTTTGTTCTTATAGAACAAAGCAACAGATTTCACAATATGTTCCTTCTCTTCCTTTTGACAGTCCAGGCACATGATGCGAACATAAGCGATGGCATTCATAATAAAAAATTCTCCAGATAACCACAATGGCAAGACCTTGAAGAGAAGAGGCAGGCAAAGTTGATTGACATATATGTTTCCGAATCTTCTTGTGACTGGTTTTAATTAATTGCTTTTTATTTACAAGAATCACAAATTTTGGGGCAATTTTTAGGAGTGACATTTTTTAAACTTGACTTTATCATATTGTCCATATGATATTGAATCATTTAGAGTTTGATATCCATGATTCTGGTTAGAGAACAAACTGTTTAAGTTTCTATTGTGTTGGAAAATTTATTAAAACATGATTAATGAATACATTTGACGCCAAAATAAAAGTGAGCTTCACTCACTTTTTAGGTTAAAACTTTGTTGAAATTTAATCCCAACATAAACTCTTTAAAACATAACATTAATATGATTTAAACAAATTATGGTGAATAAGAAATAGATCTGAAAGAATTATTGATTTGCATGCTTTGGTGAAACTAAAAACTCTTAAAAAAAACTTTATCTCACATAAAAAATTTATCCCACATAGAAAAGAAACAAAACTATCTTGATGTTTATAAAGTAGAAAGCTGGAAAGCTAAAATTATACCCAAAAAGTACTCAGGATTTTAAATAGAAAAGGTCCTAAGAAAAGTGATGAGTTGACTTAAACCAACATCCGACTCATGCTCGGGATGAGTTTAGGTTTATTGTAATTGTGAGAATTAATTCTTGAGCTTTGAAGAGTTTTACACAAGTTTTTTCTATATTTTTATAGCGTTTTACTTCTCTTTTTATGCTTTGTTTTTATCATCATTAACAGTAACAAAAGTTTTATTACTTTAAAGTGCTTCAACAAGTAAATATTCTACTTTGTTTTAATTTAAACATAGATATTTTTATTATTAGTATATATGCTAAAACTTTAATTTGATATCAATTGTAAGTTTGAATATATATTTAACACATTCTAGAATTCTATTATTATATTTATATTAAAAGCATGTTTGTCATGAATTTTATTTTACATGCGTGAAGATTTGAACTTATATGAACTCTTGGCTTTCCTTAAATATATTATACGTTAAATTATGATAAACTAAACATCAGCACAGTCTAAAGCATTGTATAAGTCTTTAGTAAGCAGTTGTGGTAAAAGAGGAACTTACGTTGGGGCAAGTCTGCCAAGGCTATCTAGCTCTTTTCGAGTATCCTTGTCAAAAACTCTCCCGGAAATTTCGACGACGTAGAACTTCTCTCTCGTGATTGGCAGTCCTCTACTGGAAAGTCGGTCAAGATCTTTCTGATGCAGCTCTCTCCCATTAACAAAGACACTTGTGTTACCAGCAGCACAATTTTCTGGCATGGGATGATTAAATTCTTCAATGGAAGGCTGCAAGAGAGCAAAGACAGTTAGCCATGCGGAAACATTAAAGTTGTCATCTAAAGAAGAAATATCCAAACCAATGATATCTTGATCTCACAGGAATAATGCCAAGGCAAGGCTGTCCAGTCACGCCCCAAAATCCAGCTCGAACGTCATACCTGCTAAAGGCAGATTCAGGGAAAATATTAGTATTTTGTGTATGAAAAACAAAGGCCATTTAATCTCTCATATTCATGCTTTGACAAGAAGAAAGACATCAACAAACGGAAACTACATGGCTCTATTGTAAAGAAAAATCCTCAACATCTTTTACATGATAATTTACCCAGCTAACAAATTTGGATTATAGAGGTGCTGTAAATATGTAAGCACAGAAAAAATGGTACTCTTTCCTTCTTCATTTCATTTTTATGTCTTAGCCATTCACTCATGAGCCATTTTGTAGTATACTACAAGGGAAACACAGATATCTAACTATTACTATACAACACTAATGTTTTGCTGTCAGCAGGGTGGCATCATTTACAGTTTACGAGCACTATGTTGCTTGTACAAGTAACGCAACAAACAAGATGCAACAGAAAGCAAATACTAACCAGTAATCTCCAGGCTGAATTGGCCCGGCAAGCTTTTCAGCCCTTTTGACCAGGCTATCTGGAATAGGTTTCCCATTAATTAAAACGTTGGGTTTTTCATTATGCATGTGTTGATTAGATCTTGAGAAATCCCTGAAGCTCTTTTTAATAAAGCCCACCAAGAATGGTTCAGTCCCCTTGTTGCTCCTCAATTGATCTTTGCTTACCTTCACAGAGTCTTGAGATACACTGGTATGTAGATACTCATTGAAAGGAACTTCCACTTCAGTTGCCATTGAGACATCTTTCACAGAGCTCTGCCGAGAAATACTCTTCTCAAGTATTACATTCTCCTGCTCCGTCCATCCAACCCTGTTTCCTTTATCACATTTGTTTACTGCATGACTAGATAAGACATCACCAGAATGATCTTGGGTAGGTGAGCTTTGAAATGTTGAAGGCACTTTATCTTTTATGGGCAACTCAGCAGCATAAGAAAAATCTCTCTGAACAACCATGCTATCCAGGTTCTCCTCTTCCTCAGAAATAATAGAAGATGACAAAGTAAGGCCATGCCCTTTCTCACATTTGCTTGGGTTTAGCTTCTGTTCTTCTGATAGTACATCTTTGAAATCTACCGACTGGAAGTCATACCCAGGATTATCAAAATCATCAGAACAATTTGTACCAACAGCATTCAAACAGCCATCAGAATTTAAGAATACTTCTTTAGACACCTCATGTGAGGCACTGTCAGCCCCGACCAGTATTTGCTTGCTTTCTGCAGGAACAGAAATAATCAGCCTCTTGTTTTCTATTTCAAGCAAGATAAGTGCTGAGCATGCACCACATCGCAGCTTTCGTAGGTTCTTCTCCCTTGCTTTAAGTTTTCTAGGCAGTTTTAGTAACTCAAAGCACTTATAACAACTTATTAATGGGGCCCCGCCAGCTACAGGACAGCAAAGCTGTTCATTTCCACGGGCTACCACCACCGTTCTAGGACGACTCTGGGGAAAGCCATCCATATCTGATTCAACATCAATTGGCCATCTTAGATGTGGCTGTGGATCCCGTGAACTCAATGCATGGGGGTTTGCTTGAGGATGGTGGAAAGGCGGACCATATGTTACTGGATTAACATGGTGATTGAAATTGGTTTCAGTTGAGGTCATTGGGAATTTTATATTGCCAGGAGTAATGAGTGAGGCTTGTGAAGGAATACGCCAGTTCTTGTTGTAGCAATGAAAACAGGAGCACGCAGGTCTGTGATGCAAGCTTTCATGGGGATACGATACTAGAGGTTCATGACTGTAATCACCATATTGCCCTGCAAAGTTGTCACGAAGTGGTTGATGCAAGTATTGTTGGGGTGGTTGATGGATACGCATCCTGGGAGTTTGTTGCTGGTATAGATCTGCATAATCTGGCATTTCATTTGCAGAATGCTTTGATGGAATGTATGAGTTCTGCATATCCATGTCATCACTGCTCACATAGGGAGCAGGGCCACGGCCATAGTGCTTGAAATAAGGAAGACTCGCAACATGGTTATCAGTAGGCAAGGGATGCATCAAACTATTGTAAGCATCACGACCGTGGTAATGATCAGGAGGAGCTATTTTGCTGCCCATAGGAATCCTTTCCCTCTGTTTCACACCCACGGAACAAGATTGCCTGAGTTGCTCTTGCAACCCATCCAACTTCCTAAGAAGCTCAGCTGGATCCTGTTCTAAATATGCAATTTTGTCAGGAATGTAATAATTCCTCACTGGCTGGCTGGATTCATAAGGAGAGGAACTCAAACGACAGTTTGAAGGTCCCTCGTCAGGATAAGCAAAATTTGGAAATTTACTTCGTTTGACAGACGTTCTATTCCTTCCCCATAAACCCTCTGTATCTGAAACCCATTGATCCATCACCCTTGCTGGCCTCAAAAACTCGGCAGAACTCTTAAATTGTGCTGGAATTTCTCGAATACCTTTCTCTCTACTTGAATCAACTGACTCACGTCTATTCATGTTCATGTTATTACTATCTCCGTGAATCCTATCATCAATCAGGGGCTTCAAAGGTTTTTCTTTATCTGCATAACTTTGATAACTCATTTCCCGTTCCTTCACATTTGTGTTGCTATTAGCAGCCAAAGCCTCTTTATTCTCTGCTTCCGACAGAGGCATATTAACAAAATTCACAGTTCTTTCTTTAAAGATTCTTGATTTTCTACTTTTGTTTATAATCCCATCACTCTCCCTCCCTGTCTCAGATGCATTACCTACCTTACCACTTTCTTTCTCAGATAATCTCTCCAATATCCCAAAACCCTCTTCATCCCTCTCCACTCCAGACTTCTCCAATATCCCACCATTAACAGCCACTTTCTTCTTTGCTGTTTCATGAATAAAAACAAGAAAAAACGATTCAAACTCCCTTTTTCACCAAAATTCGACCTTTTATTCACCTACTTTCATTAAAAGAAGTGCCCAAAGGGAGAAAACCTTACAAAAATTGAAACTTTGAAGCTATTGTTCACAGGTTGGAACTCGATGGAAGTTTGTTTTCTCACCAACCAAACAAAGAGGAGAAAACAAACAAAACCAAAATCAAGACAGATGGAGAGTAAAGCAAAACTAACCTCGAAGAACAGCATCACAACCACCACACTGGTACACAGAGTAGTCAGTAAGCTCTGGTAAGAGATCTTCACACTTTGGACAACGAACTAACCGAACTTCTGTTGACCCTTCAGCCATTATTAAGCCTCAAAAACTAAAACCCAGAAACCAAAACACAACAAAACAAGCTCACCCCAGAAAAAAAAAATGCCCTAAACAAGCCTCAGCAACATCAAAGACAACAAACAAAAGCCTCGGAACTACTTACTTCAAGACAAACCAAATATCAGAATCATGGAATAGTGACTAAACCAAGACTATTATACACGACGAGACTTCTAGTTTTGAAGCTTATTATTATCCTTTTTGAGAGAACTTTGAGTTTTCTATTGCAGTATAAAACATTTAACATTTTTCTTGCTTTGGAAACAAACAGGAAATAAGACATAGAAAAAGAGGACATTTAAAAGAAACTAGGTGTTGGGGTTTGTTTAAAATCTAAGAATCTGTGGTTCTCAATAAAAATGGAAGTTTGGAAGGGAGGGAGGGAATGAGTTGGAGTGTTGGACCGATTCTCGACAGCACTGTTCTTTTTTTTAACCTTTCTCCCGGGAAAGTAAGGGAAAATGTGAGGAAATGTGGAAATATGTGTGGTAGTTTGCTTGCAAAAAATGTTCATACGAACACGGTATTGTTTTTACTTTGCATGTCCTGACGCATGTTAAAGCAGACATGACAATGACACTAGTTGCCATGTCTTGTTTCGAGTAAGACACTGTTCAGATTTAAGGTTCTTCTTTGCCCGTTCTTCTATACAAAAAAAAAAATAGTTTTATTCCTTTCTTTTTTTCTTTATGTTAAAGATAAAGATTAGTAATCGATCACGCTAAGGTGTATTCACTTATGAATACACCTTAGCATGCTAAGGTGTATAAAGATATTCTCATATAGATATTCTTTTTTTCTTATCTTAGAATGTATTAACTTAGTAATCGATCATGCTAAGGTGTATTCAATAACAGAAAACTATTTTTATTTTTTAGTTTTTCTTTATCAGTAAAAAAAACAAATAAAAAAATTTTCATTTGTTAAAAATAAAAATGAAATTTTAAACAAAAAAAAATGAAACACATCAAGAATATAACTATTTTCATTCAAAAAATAAAAATCATAATTTATAATAGTCATTTTAATATTTTTTATTTTTTATAATCTAATTAAAAAAAATTATTTCATTCAAATTAAATATGATCATGAAAAAGCTATGTTATTGATTACAAAAATATCTATATTATAGTTATAATAAAAATTAAACTTATGACGCTAATTAAATATAAAAAAAATATTTTTCATCTTTTATATGGTTAAAAAGTGTTTCTATATAAAAGAAAAAAATTGTATTATTTTTTTTCATTCAAAACAATGAAAAACTTATATTGAAAAACAATGGAGAGCCTCTCAAATATGTTTTTCAAATTTAGAACAAAGTTGAAAATTTGAAAAGTTAGTTTTTTAAATAGAAAAATATTGTATTTGAACAAGAAGTTTTAGTTTTTCTTTTTCTAACCTTTTTTAAAATAGAGAATTGTTTTGTATCTAAGAAACTAAAGCTTCTAAAGAAAATTGTTTTCTTTCTAATTTCTTGAATTAAAAAAAATAATAATAATTGGAATATTGGTTTTACTCGTGTGTACACTATGAATTTCAATTGTATTTTCTCTTCTTTTTTTATTTGTCATTTGAGAAATTTCTATTTTTATCCCATTAATTTTTTATCTCAATTTCATTCTTTTACATAGTATTGATTAGGATTTTGGCTTGAAAAGTTATTTTTATTTGTCTAGAGTTATTATAGAATTGAAAAAATAATTTAATATTGAGTTGATGCTTGATCTTATAAAATATAATTCGGCTTTATTGCTTAAAAATAATTAAAACTATGAGGATCAAATTTTATAGTTAGGTAAAAGAAGGCTTCTTGTTCTTTTTTAAAAAAAAAATGTTCATGGGCTTTTTTGAACAAATTTTAGCCTTTATATATATTTTTTTTTTGATGCATTTAATTTGACACTTTTATATATATATATATATATATATATATATATATATATATTTGTCTAAAACCATTTTGTTAACAATATGATCCTAGTGTGTGCAAAAACAAAAAAGAGAAAATCACTAAAAATTAACAAAGAAAAGAGAAAGTTGTTGGATAGTTATATTTCTTCAACCATAAATATCAATTTCAGCAACCACACAAGGGAGAAAAATATAATCTAGGTGTTTTTGAGCTTTCATTCCTACATATAAATGTTTAGGTGAATTTGAAGGGAGATTTTTTTTTTGTTTAATTTTTTTGTTTATGAATCAGTTTAAGGGTATTTTAGGGTTAAAATTGGTTTATTAAGCTTTATTACTTATGTGTTTGTTTGTGTAGCTAACAACATAATTGAGAATTGAACTAGCAAACAATGTAATGCTTGCCTCTATAAACAACGCATTCTATTCACACCTACATGCGCTAGACCTTCTTTTATCAAGTTATGAGTTAAAGCATATTTTTTTTAGGTCCAAGTGTTTGGCTTTTTCTATATATGTATTGAAATACATTATAAATAAAATACCTAGCATGACATCTGAATTAAATAAAAAAATAAATTCTAAAAAAATAACATTATTAAACCCGATTAAATTCATGATCTAAATCACTTGTTAGGTAAGTTGACCAGTATCAATTAAAAAACAATGTTGTTTAGAATTGTTAAATAAAATAAATTTTAATAATATAATTACATTGGAACTTCAACATCGAAAATTATGAGGTTTTTAATTATTTGATAGGATACCAATAAGTCTTCATTCAATGACATTCTTATATCCCCAACTTGCAAATAAACTTGTTTTAATTGAAAAGTAAAATTTTTCTATTTTCTTCTTCTTCTTGATTTTTTTTCTTTTTTTCATATATATAATTTAAGGATGAAATAAATCTTACTCAGTAGGATGTAAGACAGTGTTTCGAATGGAGTTTTTAAAAATTTTGATTTATTTTGTTTTAATTTAAAATTTTCAATGTTTTTAGATCGTCTTGAAATGCTAAGATATAAAAATAAATTTTTAAAAAATATTTTAATATATTTTTTTTAAAAAAATTAAAAAATAATTGTTGGTAATGTTTCAAATAGCTATTAAAAGAGTGTGTGTGTTGACACGGTAGTAATATTTATAGAATGATTAGACATGAAATGTGGAAATTGTCAAGAAACATAAATGTGATGTGTGTGTGAAATAATCTGTCAAAGCAAGAGGGAAGGAAAGGAAGAGGATAAGTCATTTAGTAGAACGTGAAATACAAGCTAGATTGTCGACGACCGGCAGTGTCAATAAACTTCCATGGATTCTCTCCTGGATGCCATGAATTGAAATTAAGAAAGCTACACTTTAATATTCTTATTACAATAAACTTTCAGAATAGACCCTTCTCTTCAGCAAATTAAGGGCAAAAACTATGACTTTTCCCCCTTGATTGTCAATAAGTATTACAGAAAAGAGTTTACGCATGATCATGCAGACTGCTATATACGTGTGTGTGTGCGCTGTTCAATTAGCAGTGGTAAATTTTTTAAAAAAAATTATTTTTTATATTTTAATATATTTTTCAAAAAAAAAAATAACTTAAAAAATAATTATTATTACAACCCATATAATATAAAAAAATCAAGAAGTTAGAAGTCAGAACTGGTGTGCCCCCGTTCTGATGGTGGCCTGTATTAATCACAGTTGACCTGTATTAATCATGGTTGACCTGTCAGAAAATAAGGTCCAAGAGCTTGCCTGTCAGGACGTGAACCTAGCTAGGCCTAAACCTAGAAGAATTTATTGGGCTAAAAGAGGCTGAATGAATATTAATACACATGCCAGTTCATTCAGCATGACACGATCCTAGCTAGCATCCGGTTGGTTTGGATCATCCAACCCAATTGGTTTTTTGAACTCCATTTGGATTTCATTTTAAAAATTTTAAAACCAAATAAATCCATAGGTCATCTAGCTGGGTTTTTATTTTTGATAAATTTTGATTTAAGGAGTTGTCTAGCATTTAGTTTTATAAACTAGACTGATGCTCGAGCTGCACCATGGATCCGTATTAGTTTTTGATAAAATATTTAGGCTTTATAAATGCTTTTTTTTTAAATCCAGGAACTTGACTTATAGTCTTGACCAATAAAAAAGTTGGTTATATATATATATATATATAATAGCATGAGAAAGATATCTTTATCCAAAAACAAAAAAATAAATCACTTACTTGGTTGTGTTTAATGAATCTATTTATTAAAATTAAGTTTTTAATAAGAATGGAGACACACATAAAATTTATTAAAAAAATAAAAGGAAAAAAATAGTATGCAATACTACGCATATTAAAAATATCATAAGAAATAAATATTTGATTTATATGAAATATAAAAAAGAATTATGAATTATACTAACCTCTTAAAATATTAAACACGCCCAATTTAATTTAAAAAATTGCTATTTATGAAATGATAAATAAGACAAAATAAATCACAAAGAAAAGATATTAATTAAAAATTATTTTAAGAAATACATATAAAAAGTATTAATAAAGATTGAAAATTAAAAAAAAAAGATCAAGCATTGTAGCCTTAGTAAACCAAGCTAAGCACCCGACCCAGTAAGAAAGGCCTACAAGTTTAGGCTCATGCAAGTAGGCTTTTGTTTTTTATTTTAAAGTTAATGGAGCGGACGACATGTCGTCCAATCCACTGCATTCTTTGATAAAAAATTATCAGTATTGGCAGACGACACGCTATTTATAATTCTCTAGATTCCAACCACTGTAGTGGATGCAAAAATGGGAGTTTTTAGTTTTTTTTCCACCAAAAAATCTATTTTTAACTTGAAACACTCTTGTAACCTTATTAAATCAATTTATAGTCTTAAAAAACCACTCAAAAACTCATAATCAACCCAAAAAAATAATCTTTTTAAGGTAAAAAAAAACAGTTAATCTTAAACTCCTCTCGTCATATAAAATCATTTGTTATAAAAATTGACTACTTTAGTGGCTAGAATCATCTCCATCATAAAAAAATTTGAATTTTTTAGAAACGCAGTTTGCACCGCGTTCCCAAACAGTTCCTAAACCCAATCTTTTTTTTTTTAATTCAATTTGGATTTAGTTTTAAAAATTTTAAAACCGAATAAATCCAAAGATCATTTAGCTCGGTTTTTTTTGTGACAAATTTTGATTTAAAGTATTTGCAAATATTACTCAAGTCAGCAAATATTCCATGTATTTGCATCTACAGATGAAGTTTATTGAGTGGGTATTTGAGAGCTTGATAGTTAAAGTTTAAAGTATTTTTTTTTTAGAAATGTATTGAAATAATTTTTTTAAAAAAAAATTATTTTTTATATCAGTATATAAAAAAGATATGAAATTATAAAAAAAATTAATTTAAAGTAAATAAAAATTAAATTTTTAAGAAACATGATTTTAATCACGTTTAATTTTAAAATTATTTTTGATTTATTTTCTAGTCATCCTTTTAATTGCAAAAAAAACTCATTCTACAGTCAATTTTCAGAACTACGAGTATCACCTGCCAACTCGATTCTGGCTATTCAGGCATCATTTTCTGCTATATTTATTCTTGTAGTTGGAAAATATTTTTGTAAAAAGTTTAATTTTTTTTTCAAGTTATTTTTTATATTATTTTAATATGCTGATATTAAAAATAATTTTTTTAAAATAAAATATTTTAATATAATTTCAAATAAAAAATATTTTTAAAAAGAATCATTATTACAATTTTAATCCATAAGTATTTCTATTTTCAGTCTAAGAAACTTTTAAAGGGATGGGGTTTAATCAGTGAACGAATAAATCAATAAGGTTGTTTTAGTCATTTTATATAAACAAATTGCGTGAGGACTGACAGCCAATCCAAACTCGTGAACATAAATGCAGACCTTTTATCTGTAACTGTAATTGAATTCTCAACCACTTATACATGCTGTCTTCGTACAAGTGAAAAGAAAAGGGAGGCTGGTGGGCAGCGAGCAGGTAATGATAATATCCGGTGAGTCATCATACGCTCAGCTCGTATCAACGTATCACCCAATTTCATAGAGCAACTTACCATAAACTCAGAAGTTTTGGGTTCCAAACCAAAGCCACTAGACAATTTACCTTATGGATGGATTCTCTTTTTATCTCTTGAGGCCTCAACATGTTTATTTTAAAAATAATTTTTTATTTTTAATTAATTTTTTAAGTGGTTTTAGATCATTTTTATGCATTAATATCAAAAATAATTTTTTAAAAATAATAAAAAATTTATTTTGATACTTTTTTAAGTAAAATATACTTCCAAAAATAACTATCATCACACTTTTAAACAATTTACGTGTATCAATCCATTCTCTATCTCTTGAAGCGACGAATTTCCCATCTATCAATCCTTTGTCCAGACTTCTTGGTTGGAAAACGGCTACAAAATAAGGACCCATACTATGACATTACAGGGACTTTTTTTTTATCAAAATCAATAGAGGCCGGTACTTTTTTTATTATTATTAATATGATTGTCGGGATTAATTTCTATATATCTCAATTAATTTTATAAATTCTGAAATTAATAATCATGTAAGTTTTAATAATCTTGAATTTTATAAGACTCGAATTAATAATTTCTAAAAAAAATTTAAAATCTAATCAGATAAACTATAGTATTGGTGACGGTTTTCTTTAATTACCTAGAAAAAATGCTTGGAATGGGCGAGGAGTGTTAGCATCCACACAAATTGAAGCTTTTCTCTGACTGTCGCTTCCATTGATGTTTGAGGGCAGGTGTGCTGTCTTTGACATCGCCAGTCCACAGAATTTGTGGACCTGGAGCATCAAATTACCTTCTTTTTTCTCCTTATCGATATGGACGTTATGGATAATTCGTAAACCGAAAAATTTCTCTCCACATTATAGGGTTCAGCAATATCAACGATCCTAGTTTTGATCAAATTAATGATGTTGCTTAACAACTAGATGGTGAAAGCCAATATATTCTTTTTTTTTTTTTTTGTGTCAAAACATATCCGGAGGACTCTATTTCCTGATTTGTTGATAAGATAATATTTTTTAAAAAAATTAATTATTTTTTTATATTTTTAAATTATTTTGATGTGACGATATCAAAAATATTTTTTAAAAATAATTATTTTGATGTATTTTTAAAAAATAAAACCTTAAATTTGAAATCAAAGGTGAACATACCAAAACAAATAAAACCTTAAAAAATAATTATTTTGATGTATTTCGCGCATCCATTGATCTTGTTTGGATTTTATGCTAAAACAAAGTAAGATACCTGGAATTTATTTTTTCAGGAGCTTCACTATTTCTTTTTTTTTTCCTTGTAGGCTAATGAGTTGAAATCAAATTTGAAATTATGGTGAACATACCAAAACAAAAGACAAAGGACTGACATGTAAAAAAAAAAAAAGAGCATGATCAATTCTAAATTTGCAATAATTTTTATTTTTATTTTGTTTATTTTTCAACCCATTTAAAAAATAAAAGAGAAACTTGTCGAAAAACAATAGAAAAGACAAGGTTGAGGATTGTCATGATTCTGATAACCAAAATAGCAAAACTCAACGTAAAAAAACACATAAATTCAAAAGAAAAGTAGGTGTTAAATATTTTTATACTCATTCAAATAGCATTGACAACTCTTTTATAGTTGATCGATTCAATAATTTTTAAATTTATTTTACTAAACATATATAAATATCATCTTTGAATTTCTCAATTAAAAAAAATTGATACAATAAAATGCATCCATAACATTGATATATTTTTCTATCATGTTAAAAATTAACTTGAAATCCTACCCGTGACATAGTACGGATTTTAAAACTAATAACCAAACTATATCTTAGATCATTTTCCTTCCATGCAAATTATAAATTGAAGTAAAAGTAAAAAAGAAATTTATTTTTTATTCTTATTTTAATTTTTTATATATTTTTAAATTATTTTAATATGATGATATCAAAAATATTTTTTAACAATAATTATATTTTGATATATTTTTAAAAAATAAAACCTTAAAACAATGTTTACCACATTCTTAAACATGTCTTTATTAGTAATTATATAGATTTCTTGAATAATAAGAGGGGAGTATTTACAGGAGATTGTTTCAATCTTATATGATGAGGTATAATATGCCAAATTTTTATATTTTTATTTTGTTTTAATATTTTTAAATTTATTTTTATAATTTTAAATCGTTTTGATATGCCGACATTAAAAATAATTTTTTTATATATATTTTTAAATAAAAAATACTTTAAAATAGTTTCCATCATATTTTTAAATATGCTTTTATTAGTGATCATATAGATTTCTTGAATAATAAGAGGGGAGTATTTACACGAGATTGTTTCAATCTTACATGATGAGGTATAATATGCCAAATTTTTATATTTTTATTTTGTTTTAATATCTTTGAGTTGATTTTAAAATTAAAGAAAATTATTTATGTCCAAGCTAGTATATCCATGGAAAATTTTCTTTCTCGAGTCTTTATTAAAATTTGATTATTTTACGGGGGATTGTTAGTATGTTATATATTTTTTAATGTACAAAATATTTCTAATTTAATTAAAATCTTGTATCTTTTTGCTAGACCTAAAGTTTTGGTTTTGGATTTCTAGGCTCACTCAAAACTTTTGAATTGACAAGGTAGTTGCGAACTCTTGATCAAACATCACCTAAAGAAGATTGTGCTATAAGAAATCAAACTAGTTTCTTTTGTTTTTTTTTTATCTTTTTATAATAAAAAGAAAAGAATAAAATAAAAATCTAAATACATTTTCAAGTTAAAAATATAAATATAATAATGTAAAGAATAAAATAAAAATCTAAATATATTTTCAAGTTAAAAATAATTTTTAAAATCAGTATATAATTCAATACCAAACTCGCCATTAAAAGAAGAGCATGGATATGTGGTAGCTGGCCTTTAAAGATGATAGCAACAAGTTATATGCATGCACTGACTAAAATTGTTGAAGTTATCGTATTTTACAACTTCTGACTTGATCACTGACAGATAATTAAATAAAAAAAAACCTAGGATATAGAGTTTGGAATTACGGAGCTGTTGTTTTTTAAAATAATTTTTATTTAAAAATAAATTTAAATAATATTTTTTATTTTTTAAATTTTATTTTAAATATCAATGATCTAAAATTAAAAAAATTAATTTTAAAAAATTAAATATCTTTAAAAATATTTTTTAAACACAAAAACAAACACAACCCAGAAATATTTAACTGGAAAAAAACACAGTGGGAAATGATGATACCTGGAACAGGAGAATAAAAGAAGATACCATGTTGATATAAAAGGAAGAGTAAAGGGACCCAATGGACCATTAACCCACGAAATAATGAGAGGACGTGGTAGTTAGGGACCACGTATAAATGGAACAAAATCATTCTCCCTTCGAACCCTTCCTCCTCTCTCTCTCTCTCTCTCAAAACAGACGCCTCCATCTCTCTCTTTGTTAGCATATGCAAAAGCAAACCAAACCTTCCCCAAATCAATCAATCAATCAATCTTAATAATCACACCAGTCAACGCCGGAATTCTGACCGCTTTCCTAGGGTTCCGGTGATGGCATCAGAGGACGTGAAAACAAGCGAGTCTGCTGTTTCTACGATTGTGAATTTCGCTGAAGAGGCTAAACTCGCTCGTGAAGGCGTTAAAGCACCGGGACCCGCTCTTCTTAGTATCTGCAAGTCTCTTGTAGCCGGGGGTGTAGCCGGTGGCGTGTGAGTTCTATTCATTTTTTTGGGAGTTTTTTACTGAATATTGTGTTAAATAATCAACCTCTTTTTATCTTATTTGTGGAAATGATTGTGATTTTTATTAATTTTTAGGATAATACTGATGGTTTTTTTTTCTATTTTTTTTTGTTAAGTAAAGATTGTTGTTTGTTATAGATTTTGTGAGAGAAATGACGGGTTTTTTTTTGGGTTTAAAACATAATCGTTATAATTAGGCAGCGAGGGGACTTTTTTTTCATCGTAATGATTTGCTTTTTTCCTCCTTAAAGAGTAAAAAACAGGATAGTGTTTTTTGGTTTTGCATTAAAATATGTAAAAATATACTTCAAGGTTAAAAAGCCTGCTTTTTTTTTTTAAGATTTCACTGTTCTTTTTCCTTGAAAAGGTAAAGGTTTGACTCCTTATGTTATGATGGGCTTGTGAAAATCTAATTTTGGGTGTTCATTGGTACTCTGTTGGATGTTGGTGGCAAATAAGGTGTATAACTAAGGTGTGAGTTTTTGTATTGTTAGTGAAATCCATGGTTTTTAGATAGTTTAACTTTCTGTTTAGATATCACTTGTTAGTTGACCGGAATCATTCAAATTACTGAGAAATAGCTTAGTTATACAATTCCTAGTGCAAATGAAACCTGGTTTTGCCATCACCAATCATTTGTTCTGTTTACGAATGAGAAATTTTGGTATATTGTTAATTTTCTTATCTGTTAAACCAGATTTAGATTGGCTCTGATCTATGGTTGCGAGTTTTGGGTCATGGGTGGTGAATAAACAGCATATATGTAGAATGACCACAGATAAGCGACAACACAGAAATGATTTAATGAAAAAACAAGGGCATCCGTATGAAAATAGAGGAGGCAACTGTTGAAGATAAGGAATAATTGTCTAATATTTATGATCATTTTTCAGCAGGTTACGATCATGTAGTGTGATTGGGGATGTTCAGATTGATTAATCTGTACCAATGCCTAAATATGAATGGATAATTGCTGTCATCACTGTACATTAGCAACTGAGTTTTGATGTTTCGCATACTCAACACTTGATTGAGCATTTTCCTCTTTGAATAAATTATTGTATGTGCTATCTGTTTCAGGTCACGTACAGCTGTTGCTCCTTTAGAAAGACTAAAAATACTTCTACAGGTAGTTTTTGTTATTATTATTAAGCAATTTAGTTCTGACATTCTGCATCATGGACAGTTACATTGCATACTGAATTTTATATTATTTTTAGATTTTCTCTATTATCATTCTGCATGCATGACTCTCTGTTTAACTAGAGTGATGTGTTTACTTTTGGAATATGCAGGTTCAAAATCCTCACAGTATAAAATACAATGGAACCATTCAAGGTTTGAAATACATATGGAGAACTGAGGGCTTAAGAGGGATGTTTAAAGGCAATGGAACTAATTGTGCTCGAATTGTCCCAAATTCAGCAGTCAAGTTCTTCAGTTATGAGGAAGCATCAAAGTATGTTTTGGCATTCCACCCTGATATTTTGTCTATCTGCTTCCAGCAGCATTCATTTCTACGTATAAGTCTGCCTACATAAATTTTCTGTGTTTTGCTCTTTTTTCCTGTAAACAGGAGAATATTATGGTTTTATAGGCAGCAAACTGGAAATGGTATGGCTGCCCCTCTATTTTCCTCTACATGTTACTCTATTGTATTTGTGAAGTTCCTTTGCTGTTGAAATCCATTTGCTATTTTCCAACTTTTCGTCACTATTTTATATGGAATTCTTATCCTGATTTTCCTTTTGGTGGGATTGTGTCGAGTTTATGCATGCATCATTACATGTTTTATCATGTGTGCACTTACACAGCATATGCTCGTCAATTCAGTTGCACTGAACTCTGGTATTATCTTTAGCAAAGCCTTTTTTGGCTTTTAAATTATATTCATTGAGGTTAATCAATTTCCAGCTCAACAATCATCACGTATTAGTTTCCTTCATGCAGATGATGCTCAGCTTACTCCTCTTCTACGTCTTGGAGCTGGTGCATGTGCTGGAATTATTGCCATGTCAGCAACTTACCCAATGGACATGGTTCGTGGTCGGCTAACCGTCCAGGTGTTGTGATCTATATATGCAATCTTTGTGAATGTGTGAAATGCTTTGTCATCTTACTATTTTGATGGCATAAGATTGTCCATATGAATACTTGCAGACAGACAAGTCTCCCCGTCAGTATAGAGGAATTGCTCATGCTCTCTCGACAGTCCTTAAGGAGGAAGGTCCTCGGGCTTTATACAAAGGCTGGCTGCCTTCTGTAATAGGAGTTGTAAGTAAATGGCTCCTTTTCTATTGC
Source organism: Populus nigra (assembly GCF_951802175.1). NCBI lineage: Eukaryota > Viridiplantae > Streptophyta > Magnoliopsida > Malpighiales > Salicaceae > Populus > Populus nigra. The sequence goes on along the minus strand of NC_084852.1, from coordinate 42,527,370 downwards.
TTTCATTTGCACGTGCACCATAGAAATCCATGTTCTTATGCATAGATACTCACAGATTTCATCAGTGTTGGGGTTTTCATTTCCTTCATTAGGTCACTAAACCAAAAGTTCTTGTTCAAGCTGCACATATGCCATTTTTAGAGAACCATCTGTGCCGTTCATCTAATGGGCTGAAGTATGACATTTACAGATACCATATGTGGGTCTTAACTTTTCTGTATATGAATCTCTTAAAGACTGGTTACTCAAAACTAATCCATTTGGACTAGTTGAGGACAATGAGTTGGGCGTGACAACAAGGCTTGCTTGTGGGGCTGCTGCTGGGACTGTCGGCCAGACAGTGGCTTATCCTCTTGATGTTATCCGACGAAGAATGCAGATGGTTGGCTGGAAGGATGCTGCTTCAATTGTCACTGGTGATGGAAGGAGCAAAGCACCTCTTGAATATTCTGGTATGGTTGATGCCTTCAGGAAAACAGTTCGCCATGAGGGATTTGGAGCATTGTACAAGGGATTGGTCCCCAATTCAGTGAAGGTCAGTGCACGAACTTAGTTTGATCATCTTTATTTGGAATGCTTTGTTACTTTATCATTTTCATCCAAGGAGATCCTTATCTTTTTCTCCATTTGTAGGTGGTCCCTTCGATAGCAATTGCATTTGTGACATACGAGATGGTGAAGGACGTTCTTGGAGTTGAGATGAGGATATCTGACTGAAGTAATGAGAAGAATAAATCATCAGAGTTTTGTTACTTTCATTGCGAGGGAAACGAAAGTAATGTTAGAGGGTCAGTTTTAGCCTTTTAGGGATTATCTACTTCGAGAGAACAAGAAAGTTTAGAAGCCAATCTTTAGCCAGTGTTGATATTTCTCCCGTCTTATACACAACTGTCTCCATTTAAACCCATCTTTAGTTTCTAGATTTCTTATTCTTACTCCTATGGCAATAATTATTTGTCGAAATGATATGCATATCGGGTGCCTTTCTACTAGATTATTTGAAGCCAGTTCTATTTGTGACAAGCTTGTTCAATTGATTTCCGCGAGTTATTTGGTGCTTCATTTCACTATCTGGTTTTGTTACTTTCCTTGGTTTTGCTGATTTCCTCTTCCTGCTCATAAACAAGGGCTGTATTTGTCAAATGCGAATTTAAGTTCTTTGATAGATGATGATTAGCAATCGTCGTTTTCATCAAATTCCACAATCGTGCTTGAAATTAAGTGGAAACGGCAACATAAATTCTATACAATCTAAGTGATGAATCCTGTGCATTCCAGCTTTGACATTCTTACTGGCTAACAAAAGGATATCGCAACAACAAAACTCTCTGAAGGGAAAAAAAATTAAAATCAAGTAATGAAGAGTATCTCGTTGCAGTTTACCCAAAAAAAAAAAAAAAACCCAAATGAATATGAATATGCTGGAATGAGAAATGTCACTAGGGCTCCTAAGATGCCCTCTGGCTTCTCATGGGCATCTTTGAGAGCATTTCCCTGAGATAATCATGGCGACTTCGGTGATATTCAATCCATAAGCATAGCTGCCTTATGGCTTCCCTCTTCTCTTCGCCGAGGTCTGATATCCCCTCATCCTTCTCTTTCAACATGTTCTCCAGCGCTGCCGCCTTTTTCTCCAGGTGGTTTACAGCTTTGGTCAAATTCTCCTTCTCCGCCCCTTCCATCCTCAACTTGACCTCTAATTGCTCAACCTTCTCCTTCAATGCCGATTCACGTTCTTTTGCATCTTGTAGCTGCACAACTAAATCACCCACTTCCTTTCTCAATTTTTCCTTTTCATTATTTGTCTCCATGAACCAATTCTTTGCAATCCGGATCTCCTTTGACACTACCAAAATACAGTTCTCATACCTGTTACAATCTTCTTCGAATTTCATGGTCATAGCATCCAGTCCTAACAAAGAACTGTTCACTTTTTGCGAGATATCTGCAACCATCCTGTGATAAGCTTCGTTATTTGCAGTGATTATCCCAGACAATAAAGCAGCCCTTTCTTTGAGCACTCTCTTCTCTTGTTGATACCTCTCTTCTGCTTTTCTAAGGCTCTCCTCATTCTCTGTTAGTAATTGTTCTGTGATGCGGAGCTTCTGGTTTGATAGCCGGAGCTTAACTTCTATATTTCGGACGTTCTCAACCAAGGTGTTAATTTCATCTCCTTTTACTTCGAGATCTCGCTTCAGGTCCTCGATCATTTCTTCCAACTGCTCTACCATCTGATCTTTAGAACCCGCATTCTTTTGGAATTCTTTTGCCATGTCTTCAATTTTCCTTTCTGCTACTTCGAGACTCACCTTGCACTCCTGAAACCAACCTTCAACTTGCTTATGCTCCTCATTTAGCTTTTTGCGTGCCTCCTCCTGTTCATCCAGCACTCTCTGCTGCTCTGCAATCTGACTCATGAACTCGGATTTCTGATTTTCCAATTCGGTTAGCTTTTCTGAAAATTCTTCTCTCTCTTTCTCAAACTGTGATTGCGTTTGGTTTTTCTCAGTCCGCAAAGAATCCAATCCCTGTTGCAGATTGCTGACCTGTCCTGTTAAAGCCATTATCTGAGCAGAAGCTTCATTCTCTCCAGTTGTTTGTCTCTCCTGGAGAGAAGAGAACTCGAGATCTCTCTCTGCCCGTGTCTTTTCTAGTTCAAGGATCTTTTCCTGTAACCGAACCATTTCCTCTCCCAATAGTTCCCTCTCCTTGATTTCAGTACTTATTTGCTCACCAAGCTCAGTGTTTTGGTTGCATAGAGCCTCCACCTCTAGTTCCAGATCATTGATTTGTGCTGTACTACTTTCTTTTTCCGCCAGGAATCTCTGCTGATCTGCAGTCTTGCTCACCATCTCCTCTTTCAGATTTTCTATTTGAATAAGATAGTCTGAAATTTCCAGAGTTTTTTTCTCGAGTTGCACTCCCAGTTCAGCTTTGTGGCTGTGTAGGAACTCCAGTTGCTGTTCTAACACGTTGACCTGATCCATAAGCCCCTCAACATGAATCGATGTTTCATTACCTCTAATTACCATCTGTTCCTCCAATTCTTCTTTCTGGGCACGTATGGATTCCAAGTCTGCTAACATAGTATTGACCTGCTCTGTCAAAATCTCTGTTCTAGATGATTCGTTCTGATTTTCCTCAAGTTTCTTTGTGAGAGCAGAAAGTTCATCTCCTCTCTCTTTTGACATCATTTCAAGTTCCAAAATCCGGGCTTCTAATCCATGATTCTGTTCTCCCAGTTGCTTTGCTTCAGCCATTTTGCTCTCAATCTGCACCTCAAGATCTCTATTCTGGGCTTGCGATGATTTCAGCTCTAGTTCCAGACCACTTAGTTGTACTTCCAATTCCTTTATCCGATCTGATGATTTGTTTCCATGTATCTCGTGCATCTCTGCAAGAGACAAATACTCCCTTTCCCTGCTATCCAATTTCTCCTTTAATTGACCCGATTCACCTATGAGTCCATCAATTGTATTTTGTGCCTGCACCATATCATTTGAGATTTCAGATAATTTCAAGGTAAGAGAGTCATTCTCTTCCTTGGTTACTTTCAGATTATGGATAAAATCTGCAACTTGCTGTTCTGCAGATTCCAGCTGCTGCTTTGTGATTGAAAGTTCTGCTTTAAGAGCTTCTAGTTCTTGCCCTGTGGCAGATTTTTCCTCCTGCAGCCAGTCAGTTAAGGTTCTTAAGTCTTCTGTGATCTTCTCACTCTCTTCATTGCTTTGCATGGCGGCCTCTTTCTCCAAAATCAAGCTATCTTTTTCTTTGTTCAGTTCTTCCACTTTTTTATACAGTTCAGCTTCTATCATGCCAGCAGTATCTAGTTTTTGCTTCAGTTCTCCATTCTCAATCAACAGTTGTGCCTTATCAGCGTCTGACCTTTCAACTTCAAGCTTCAAATTTCTGATGATCTCCTCTGCTTCTTGTTTCTTGATCAAAGCTGTTTCATATTCCAACCTCAAAGCTTCTGCAATCTTCTCACTCTCTTCAATGCTTCTCGTGGCAGCCCCTTTCTCCAAAATCAGTGTATCTTTCACTTTGTTCAGTTCTTCCAATCTTTGATTCAGTTCAGCTTCTATCATGCCACCTGCATCTAGTTTTTGCTTCAGTTCTCCATTCTCAACCAAGAGTTGTGCTTTATCAGTGTCTGATCTTTCAACTTCAAGCTTCAAATTTCTGATGATCTCCTCTTCTTCTTGTATCTTGATCAAACCAGTTTGATGTTCCAACTTCAAAGCATCCTTCTCTTCACCTGTAGCTGTCAACTTACTCTTCAGTTCAGCAAGTTCTAGATTCGTAGCTTCAAGTTTTTGCTTCATGCCATCTATTATCTTTTGGTATTCGCTTTCCAAACGACCATTTTTATTGCCTTTGTGCTTAGAAGAATCATCAGATTCTGAGTCTGAGCTGGATGAAGAAGAGGTATCTTTTCCATGTTTGCCATGAACTTTCTCTCTCAGCTCTCCTTTCAGGTGATCATATTGTCCATAGAGCGAATGGTACTGTTTCTGTAAATCCTCAATTAACTCGATAAGAGGCTCTTTTTTGGAGTTTTCTTCTGAGAGACCATCTTGTTCTTCAAGATCTTCCTCCTTGATAAGCTTCAAGATCCTTTTCACCTTGTCATCAATTTCTACAGAACAGGAAATGCTTTTACAGTTAAACATTGATCAAGATTACAATGGAAAGGACAAGCTTAACGCACAAAACAATATCATGTAAAGACAACTAAAAACATGATGCAAGATAGGTCATAGATTTTCGTTTTTCCAGTTTCCACAATGCCATTTCACAACCTCCAGAATTACTGATAAAAGAAATCACCTGTTTTAGTTTCTTTTAGCTGTTCATCTTTCTCCGGATCAATGTGACTTCCAAAGAGGGATTTTAATGATTCTTGGAAATGGTGCTTCTTCTTTGTCATCTTCTCTTCAAACTTTCAATCAACTTTCTTTGAAAGCTATGCTTTCAGAAATGCATTCTCCATCTTCCGCCAAAAATTATAAAAATCTGCATATCGGGGTTTAGATAATTAAACACAACAAGCTTCCAGCAGCTTATTCATGGTTTACCAAGTTTTAACGTGTATAAGCATTTAAATGAAACGGCTCACCTGTAAGAAGATAAATGATCAATAAACGGCTAGCAAGATCAGGCATTCAAAGAAAAAACCACACAAATGAAAGCATTCAAGCAGAAAGTTAGAGATCTTGTTAAACTATTCAAATAGCGCTCACCAGGTTGTATTTGTGAAATAAATCAGTAAAGATATTGACTTTGACCTATTCTAGGTTAATAATATTCTTTTGCTGACAGGCTGCAGCTCTTGGTTATCCGAAGTACTAACATTATCGATAAAATCTCACCATCATCCTAAAAACAGGATAACAGTTCAGATTTGATGTTAATTTTGATGAAATTCGAAATACAGAATCATATTTTGCTAATGAAATGAAAATCAATCCGGTCTGAATTGATAAATATGATCGTTGCTTTGCTAAACCTAAAAGGCTCTATCTGCATGAGCTGCTGGTTATATAGACTATTGAAACTATAGCTGTTAAAATGGATATGGCCGGTCCCCACCAAAACTCAGCTATTAAAGCAAATTACCCCAAACATTCACTGACATCATCATTTCATTAGATAAATTCAAACTCAGAACAAAACTCATGTCACATTTAGATTCCCCAATCACAACCAAGCTGATAAAATTATCCTCTGCTAAACAAATTTCAGATCTACCCATTTCCAAAAATCCCAACTTCCTTTCACCTTAACAAGTCCACTAAAAGAGTCTTCCCCCCCACCTCCAAAACCGTGGACCTAACACACCAATAAACTTCCCCTTTTTTTAAAAAAAAAAAATTCATTTTTCAACTAAAAAATGGATAATTAAACAGCCGAACATGTCATTATAGTCTGGCACCACCTCATCACCACTGATAAGGAATCAAATCAAAGCACCCCCAGAATAAGAAGTATATCCAATTTATAGAATTCTTTCAAAAAGCAGAAAAAGACAGCTTAATATTATTAAAGATGAGCAGTTGTTTTTGGTATTTTCTATTTCCAGTATATAACCACGGAAATATTTATGGTGCATAGTAACTAATATAAAAAACCAATTTAAAAAACATTAATAATATAAAAAACCAATTCAAAATCAGAAAATATCCAATTTTCCAAGATTTTAAACTATTTTATCGCGATAGAAAGCTACAAACCACGTAAAGTTAAAATTACAAGAATTTTTTTTGACTTGCCACGAAATTTCCTTTGCTTTCGGTTTCAATCTTCCCTAGTAAGCTTCGCTTAGGCCTGCCAAAAAAAATCCGAAATTCGAACTTAAAAAAAGAAGGAAGAATTAAACTAAACAATTAACCAAAGAGATTCTCAACAAAAAATACAATCAATCTTTAAAAAAGAAAAATTGAAGAACTTTACGAGAACTTCAAAAAATCATGACCCTAAGGTAATTCCTCTTAATCAGACCAACAACACAGTTAATAAAAAGATTGAAAAACATGAAACCAAACAAGCTAGCGAGCCAGAAACGATTAGCATGAGCTAATCAATCACTAATTAAATAGTAATTAACCTCATCTACTAGAAACGACCCTCAAAACATCAAATTATCAAAAGCAAGAACTTGATCAATAAAAAAACAGATAAAAACAATTAACAAAGGAAAAAACAAACATGAAAGCAAGAAAAGATGAACTAGCATAAGCAAAGGAAGTAAAAAAAAAGCTGAGATTCTTAGTCAAGCAAGAATTACAAGCTAAAGATAGTGAGATTAAGCAGTTTAATCAAGAATTAATTACCGGTAATTCACAGCTCAGATGAAACTTGAAAAAACGAAACGCTCTAATATTTGAAAATGAAAAGAGAGAGGGCGAGAGAGAGCGGGGGTCAGAACAACCGGCAGAGCATTTTCTAGCTTTTTTCAATTGCTACGTGGAGGGATGGAGTCTTCGGGGCCTTCTCTATTGATTTAACTACCTTTGTGGTTTTTTATTTATTACGATAATGCCACCGAGAGGTTACTGGAGGTGAAAATATCGTGAGTTGTCGCTGAGCAACGCGAGAGATTTTAGTTTTTCGGAAGGAAATGATGGGTAGTTAAGAGGCCCGCTTGGTTGCAAGAGTTGTTTCCCGCGCCTTAGTTGTATATCTTGTCTGGATTTTGGGTTTTATTCTCTGTAGCCACAGAACATTCTGCACTAATCATGCCTTGTTGAGGCCCACGTGGCCCACTTAGATTTTAATTTCGAGTGAGGAAAAAAAAGAAAATCAATTCTACAAATTTCATAAAAAAGTTTCGGTAATGCTCCGTAACGAGGTATTCTTAGATAGCAGCTATAAGGTAAAACATTAATGAGAAAAAAATGTTCAGTCAATGCATCTGTATTAAAAAAAAGAAAAAAATTAATGTTTAATAATAAAAATAAAAAAATAAAACAAACAATGGCATCCTCAGTTTAACTTTTTAAGTTTATAGTAATTTAACCAGAAATAATAAATTTGAATAAAAATTAAAATCTAATTTTCAACCAATCAAATATTAATAAATAAATTAAAAAAACAAACAAAAAAATAGCAATTGTTTGAAGAAAAAAAAATCTTGAGTCTACCCAGGTTAATCCATCAAATTCATGGGTCAAACTATAAGATCAAGATAACAATATCAAGAAAACCACAAGGTCTATATTTTTAAGAAAAAAATTAATGTTAAATTATGAGATGTAAAAAAATAAATTAAAAACAATTTGATGTCAGCTCTTGATTAGAAACACAGATACAAGAAAATCACTAAGTCCAATTATGAATAAATCAAATATTAAAAGGTAAAATAAAAAGAAAATCATTTACACAAAAACAATAATTGAAAGCAAAAAAAAAAAAAGATGCGAGCTTACGTGAGTTAACTTAGCAAATCCACGAGTAAAGGCAGGAGATTGAGATAACCTTATATTAAAGAAAAAAAACATGAAGCCTATTTTTTTTTTTTTAAAAAAAAATCAACATCGAGTAATGAGGACGAAAAAGAAAATAAGTAAAAAAATAATGTCAACCAGTGACCTAGGTCATTTGACTTAGGGTGAACAAAAAAATAAAAAAACTGATTAAACCAAGATAATCGAAAAAACTGAATCGTGAAAAAAAACTGATAAGAAAAATTAAAAAATAATTTGCTTTGATATGGTTTCAATTTTAAAAGTTTGAAACCGAATAAACCGGACCAAACCAAACAGGTTCTAGTAAAAATAAAAAAATCGGTGGTCCTATAAATACCTTTTTCCCCATCTACTTTTGAGTTTTTTCTTCTAATCCTAACAAACTCAACCCCCCCCCTCCCCGCCTACTCCTTTTTGTTCAATCTCGTAATAAAAATCTTCATCTCTAAGTTTTTTGTCCTTAAAAAGTTAGTAGTCACTCCTTTAAGTTGGATGAAAAATTTGATGCTGCCTATTTTCTTTTTTAAATTGTTTTTTCTTCCTTTTATCATGTTAAAAGTCTGTTTTCTTGAGTACTAGACATCAGAAATAGTTTCTAATTTACAGCTTTTTTAAATCAAACTGACACATGTAGCCACTCACTATTAAATGCACGACTTCTAAGAGATTCATCTTAACATGCTTCTAGATTAGTCATTCACTATCCTTAATTATCTTTAATTGATCTTGTGATATAACAACTTCTACTAAGTTAATATTGTCATATCTATATTGAGACTTATCGTATTGTTTAAAGTAACTAATAATTTTTTTTATTTTTGTAGATCTATTATATATTCATTTCCCATATTTATTTATGAGATTACTAGTTTGCTATAATGTAATGCGACTACTATCATGGATGTTGCGAGAATTATTTTTTCCAAATCTTCGTTTAACACTTATCCTTTCTAGCCTTTTATTTTCAATTTTAGAAATCTGCTCGATATGCCTGGCCAAGATGAAACCGGTTTTTTCTCATTTTTCCTTTCAATTAACCAAATCGAATCGAATCGAACTGAAACTGGTCGATTTGAACTAGTTTCAGTTCAGTTTTGGTTTTGATTTTTTTAAAAAAATAAATTGGTTTGGTTATTTTTTTAGGTGAAAATCAGACCAAACTGAAAATGCTCACCCACAAGAAAATAAAAAAAAACCCCAAAAAAAATTGAAATCAAGGGTAAGTTAGTCAATTCAAAGTGCTTTGAATTTTTAATTTTTGAAAATATAAATTTACCCATCTACTCATCCAATTATAACAAAAAAAAGGATAAAAATACAGAGATACCCCCAAAAAACTTAATTAATCTTGAGACCAGGACAATTTAGTAAGATTATTATTCCACAAAATATACAATTTCAAAAAAATTCTAGAAACTAAAATTCTAGAAACTAACAATTTTTTTTTTAAGGTAGTGAAGGTATTTTACTGCTCAAGAAAAAGAAAAAAGATTTTTGTACCCCTAAACAAAATAAAAATGACAAATATATCACATGTAAAAGACTATTTTATCCCTGAACTTGGTCTTTTTATCTGATTTAGTGAAGAGAAAAATCATCAAATCATTATCATAATCTATAATAATATCTTTTTAGTGCTATAGTTTTTTTTTCACACCTTATATATTTTGTTAAATGTGTGTGTGTATATATATATATATATATATATAACATCATGTATATTTTTTTATTTCTCTTAATTATTACCTAGTTTTTTTCTCTCTACAAAATATTTGTTTCTATATTTTCTTTAGTAGCTTCCTAAATTATTCTGGTTGAACATTTATTGTTTATTTTCTTTAAAAGTTATACCCCTTTGTAAAAAAAAAGGTGAGAGTATCCGTAATATACTAGAAAAGCAAATTTTACAGTCCTCATGTAGTAATTAGTATTATTCTACTAATTATTTTTATAGATCCATTTTTTTAAACAAAGATAGACATATAAAAGGAAACGAAAATAAAATACAACACTTCAAAAAATTATAAAAATATCTTTGCAAAAGCTTTTTCTCTTTTTATTTTGTCTCTTTCTTTGAAGTGAACCGATAAAAATAACTAATAAAATACTATTATTTACCCACCAAACATTATAAGATTTCTGAAAATACAAAACATTTATATTTTATCTTTTTATCGGAAAATCACTACATCAAGTTAACTCATACTAATTCTATGGAGAATTTGGCACTAAATTCTTGGTTTTTTTATTTGATTTCCTTTACTCGGACTTATATCTCCTTCAATTCCTAAGCTAAAAGCGTAAATAGGTCATATTACATATATACTAAAACACACGTAGGTAAAACTTTACAGCAATCCACACTAACTGAATTTTCTTTCATTTTTATCCTTGAACTCTCTCTCTTTTTTTTTTAATTGTAGATTTCTGTGCCTAAATTAATGATCAATTTATTAAAATTTGTTAAAAAAAAGTTTCAACAAAAGATGACCGAAATGTAAGCTAATGTAGAAGGGTTTTTATAGGAAAAATCATTTGTAAGCCTAATAATTTTATTTTTTCTTGTTTGTTTAGGATTTTTATTATTTTCTTTTAATTTATCTAAATACAAAAATTAAACGAATAAAAAAACTTTAAATATCCTAAATTACCCTCCCGACATAATTAAAGAGCATTGAATTTTTCTTAAAAAAGACAAATTTATTAACACCAAAATTAGTTTTTTTTTATTGTTAGAATGTCCTCATTCAAGCAATTTTTCTATCCTCAATATTTTCTAAACGTAAAAATAAATAAATTTGAGATTGAAACTTGAAATTTCAAAACAACAAGGCCCAAATAAATAGGTAAACTAAAATTTTAGGGAGCAAATTGGAGATTTCCTTGACAATATTCAAATGGGAATTTTTTTGTTTGTTTTTGTAAAATTTTATCATTTTTCTTTTAGTTTTTTTTAAATACAACAAAATCAATCTTTAATTTATCATCAAATTTTTTTTTACATTTTATAAATGTGAGAATACGAGATGAAAGTGATTTATAAAAAAATCAATCATTTTTCCTTTTTCTCTTTTTAATAGGTGATGTACTTCTATTGATCTTGTCAAATATCTTGTGCTAGTTTAACATTTCAATGTTGGATTGCAAACTCCATGAGAAGAGAAGGATGGAGTTCAAGCCAATTCCAAAATTAGCCAAAAGCAGGACAGGCTAAAAAGAAAGATGATTGAACAAATATTGGAACAAATTTACATGCTTCAACGAGACATTAAAGCTTAACCAATTTGCGCATATGGATTGTTCAAGGTAAAAAAGTGAAAGAATTAATGTTGAAACAAAATGACAGCATTAATAAAGAACAGAAGAAAGTGTCTGCAGATCTCTTCTAAGCCATTCTCTTGATATGAACAGTCTTCTATGATATTGCTTCTCTGAGATGATCATAGCGGCCGCGATGATAATCAATCAAGATGCATAGCTGCCTTATGGCCTCCCCTTTCCTCACTGAGACCTAGCAAAACCTCTTCCTTATCTTTTACCTGCTGCTCTAAATATACCACCTTTCTCTCAAGCTGGCTAACAGAATTCAGCTTGTCTCCCCCTTCCTTGCACAGCTTTGCTTTTAGTTTCCCCACCTCTTCTCCTAACAGAAGCTCCTTCTCTTCCTTGCCCTTGAGCTGGAGCTTCAAACCATCCACATTATGTTTCAGCTTTTTTATGTCATCTTTTGTTACAGTGATTCATCTCTTCGCAAACTGAAGCTCATTTGAGATTCGGCTAATAGGGTCCGAGAGATTTTCATTGTCCTCGTTGGGTTTCTTGAGCACTGCTTCTGCTCCTGAAAATGCATCTTCTACTGGTTCCAATAACATCTCCCTTATCTTCCTGAGTTCAGCTTCAAATGCTGATGCTTTGTTATTAAGCTCTATGTTTTCTTGATCAAGTCTCTCTTTCATCTTCTTGTAGCCATCTTTGGTCTCAGCATGTATTTGTTCTGAAACTAAAATCCTCTGATACAGGATTTGGATATGATTTTCCATTTTCATATTGAAGTTTTCTGTCAGTTCTTCCATCTTTCTTTCTAAAGATTGAGGATTTGTCCTTGGGGATTCCAGTGGCCGATGTTCGGGGGATCCAGCAAATGATGTTTGACTAGTTTAGGCTCTTCAGCGAGCTTTTTAATAGTAACCCCCTCTTCTTTCAGGATTTTCTGCTGCTCTTCAATCTCGCTTGTTAAATTGTGGATTTGCCTAGCGTCTGGCCTTAGTCTCTCGTTTTCTGTATCCAACAAACTCTTCTCACTCAGCGAGGAATCCAAATCCTTTGAAAACTAAAAACCTCTGATCTCAAGGCAATAATCTGAGTAGACGCTTCATTGACTCTGCTCTCATATTCTTTCAGACAAGGAGAAAAAGAACCTCCTCTATCTAGCAAGTTACCCTCTAGTTCAAATATTCTAGTATGCATCCTCTCCCCTTCTTCTCGCAACTGATCTGCCACTTGGTTCTTACTTCTTATCAGCTCTTCCATTCTGTTCTTTTGGTTGTGGAGAGAGTTCGCTTCTAGTCCCTGGTCATCCCTCCGCACGAGAAAGGTTTCTTTCTCTTTCAGTTCCTGTTCAGTCATAGCCTTCCTTGCTATTTCACCTTCCAAAGTTTCTGTTCGAAGGAGGTTTTCAGAAACTTCATTAGTTTTCATTTTCAGATGAGATTTCTCACTGTGAAGGGATTCCAATTGCTTTTGCAAAACGTTAATTTGGTTCTTGAAGCCCTTGGCTTGAGCTGATGCTTCCTTCTGCTTACCTGCTTTCAGTTTACCATTCTGAGAATGTAAAGAAACCGTCTCCAGTTGCAGAATCTTGACCTGTGTCATTAAATCTTCAATTCTAGATGTGAAGTTCATCTCATTATCCTTCATTTTCTTCTGGATTGTAGATATCCCGTCTCCTTTCTCTTTTGACATCAGTTCAAGTTCCGAAACCCATGAAAGCAGCTGTGAGTTTTTCTCTTGAAGCTGTTTAGCTTTAGCTGCTTTGTTTTCAATCTGTACCTCAAGGTCTTTTTTCAGGTTGTACAAGGAATCCATCTCAGTCTTAAGTAGCTAACTGTTCCTCCAGCGCCTTCATGTGAGCTGATGCTTGAGTGTCATGGAGCTCATGCACCTTTATAAGAGCTGAAAGTTCCTTGTTGTGCTCATTGGCAGTGCCTGCTTCTTGTAAAGCTGCACTTTATTTGGCACGTAAAGCTTCATTTTCAGCAGTATCAGAGGCCAATCGATGCTTCAGCCCAGTAATTTCTAAGCTTGCAAGATCAAGTTCTCCAGTAGTTCCGTCTGATGTTTCAAGATGAAGATGCATATTTATCACGGGGCTGCTCCCTCTGTCATCAGGAGAATAATACTCCGAGTCAGAGGAGAATGGAGAGGAAGAACTTTCCTTTTCTTTTTTGCTATCAGTCTCTTTCCCCATCTCTGCTCTAAGATGATCATTTTGTGCGTAGAGTGACTGGTACTGTTTGTGAAAATCTTCGACAAGTTCAATGAGTGCCAATCTTTTCTTTCAATCTTCAAGGATCTTACCCTTTTTGGCTTGGCCATTATTATGTATAAGCTTCAAGATCTTTCCCACTTTATGTTCAATGTCTGCAAATAACAAGAAAATATGAAATTCATTATTTCAACATTCAACAACTGGCAATAAAAAGTATGCCAGCAATTCAAAGCAGGAAGCGAACATTTTTGAGGAATGAAACCACAAAGCTCAAAAAATCTGTGAAGAACAGATAGTGATTGAAGTATCGGTAAAGGCATGCGAAGAAATGTACTTAAGCTTCAGCCATTCTTATGAGATTCAAATTTGCAACTTTTTTTGCATAATTGTCTTGTTCAGTCTACTCCAAATAGCAAGTCAAATGCCGACATAACTGGTAAAATGCTGATATTCAGTTTTAGCAGAAAATCTCTTTCTTGATCTCGAACTTGGATGCTTATAGGTACTGAAAATGCATTCTTTCGGCCTCAATCCTTGAGTGTCATAACCAGCAGCACTGCAGATTTTATGGAATTTGAGTTTGTACATCAGAGATGCTGCACCTCTTTAGTCACTTTCATTTGTTCAATGTTTTCGGGATCTCCATGGCTACCAACAAACTCCATCACCTCCTGCACGCCGCTTGATTTATAAGTGGGAATTTACAGCCAACTCAAACAAGTTAATGAGCATCTAAAGAGCCAATGCACTCTTCAACTGCAGCATATCAGCTGGAGATCCTAAAGATACAAAGCATACAAGAAACAACGCTGATTGTTATTATGAAACTCAGTATTCATGTGTTGAAGAGTGAAACATGCACAAAACTTGTTAAATGATCATTCGTTTCTGAAAATCATTCACAGTTCAGAATTTTCTAAGGTTAAACATCTACAGGAAAAAAATGTGTATGAAATTGCAGTTTAATGTATTAATTTTATTGGACTTCGGGCCACTTCAGGAAAGTGCATGGCTTCTCTGGTTACGAGATAAGGCTTCTTCAAATAACATTATATTGGAAAACTTTCAACCAATAATCTTCAAAAGTTTTGTTTTGTGGGTCTGCGTATAAAATTAAATAACTTCAAGCTACACTATTCAAGGTAAACATGTTTTGTATGCAATCTTTAAAAAACTCATTGCCCTGAGTCCAAGGTTCCTTGATATTAATTAAAAAAAAAAAACCAAGAGGGTATTGAATTTAAAACCTGGAGAAGCTTAATCAAGGCTATTGGTATCTAAATTTCTGGTCCTTGATTGCAGCAGCTCAATTGACAATAGCAATATGGTAAGCTTTCCGCCCGCGCTTCACTGCGGATAAGATAAAAAACATATAATTGTTTTAAAAAATATAAACAGAGTTATTTTTGTCTGTTTGCGATGAAATATTGAAATGATTATTAACAACTTGACTAAAGAAAGTTGGTGTGACTTGTTCGATGAAGTGGACAAATAACAAATTAGCTGTCTAACTCAAATGGTGATCTGGTTAAAAAAAAATGTATCTGTCATTCTAGTCTTATCTAACTTTAACTTAAATGTAAAAACAAGAACTGCCAAAAGATTAAACCAGAAAAATAAAAACCAAAGGAGTCAAATGAAAAAACAAAGACAAACCGTATCGACCAAAGTGAAAAAAAATTAAAATGGCACTACTCCGGTTGGCAAACAAATTCGGATGTTTAAGAGTTTTTGAGAATCCAGGTGCTGATAATGAGGGGAGAAAATAATATCCATGGAGCAGTGATTTTGCAGTAATTTCATCGAGTGGGTTTGTCTGATGGTAAACACCTCGCCTTATACAATATAGGCCGCATGCATGGATGGATTCAAACTCTCCTCGCTCCATTGAGGGCTGGCTATGCCCTCTTTTTTATAACCAGAAGAAGAAGAAAATTATGTCATTAAAACCAATAAATAAGAGATGAAAATCATTAGATAAATGAATCTGATGATGTGCCAGTCAATCAAATCCAAAGATACATGCACAAGGAACCCAGATGGAAAGATTGAGGATTTTAGGTGTTGAGATTATTTTCATGTTCTTGCCCCTTTCTTCTCACGTTAGAAAAAGGAAGGATGGCACATTTCTCTTTTCCTTTTCAATCATATTGTAACTCCTTAGGAACCAATCACATGAATTTCCTCCAAGTAAATAGCAAGAAACTGTAACAAGAGATTTACCTGTGAGACAGGAAAGAGGATTTCTACTGCAGATCGGAATCCATCGGAGGACAAGAGATTATTTGTAGTTAAGAAAGAGACGAAGACAAACGAGTAAGAAAGAAAGCGGAGGACATTTTGACGCTTCTTTTGAGTCTCATACCCTTCTATGTTCTATTTTATTACCATAAAACCACCCAAAAAGGACCGCAACTTCTCGCCATGTCATCAAATAGCAAACTATCGCGATATATTGTTTCTTCAACGCTAGAAATTATTCGGTGCCAATAATCTAACGACGAGTTTACCACTTCCCGCGCTTAAAAAAACTATCCGTTTTTCAGAGCCCTTGTTTTCCGGATTAGAAAATTTAATTGCGGATTGAGATTGTTTTTTTCTGAAAAGAATTTATGATTTGTTTAAATAACGAGAGAAAAGGAACTTATTTGGCTTTAAATTTATTTAAAGTAATTGATTTTTATGATAAAATAATTGATTTACAATATAGTATTATAGAGGTCATCAAAATAATAAAAAAATCGATTAAATCAAGAAAATAAAAATAAAAAAACTGAACTATAAAAAAAACCGATTAAAATTTAAAAAAAAACCGACCGGTTCTCTTTGATTTCTGTTTTATAAACCTGAAATCAAAAAACTGAACCGAACCCAAATCGAAAAAAATTAGAAAAAAATCGAGTCAAACTGGTTTGAACCGGTTTTTGTCCTAAAAAACTAAATTGAAACCGGTCGGTTTGAACCGGTTTAGGTTTTAAAAAAAAAAATTGGTTTTATTACTTTTTTGTTATAAAAATCGAATCGAACCGAAAATAATCACCCCTATCATATATCATAAAAATCAGTGCTAGAAAATACTTTAAACTTAAAAAAAAAGTTATTAAACCATACATCTTTTGTCAAAAACATTATAAGAGTAAGATTTTTTTAGACATATGACTTTATCTAATTGTTTAAAATACGGAGTAGTGGGTACTTAAAAGATAATAGAATATTCTTGCACATCAGAATCCACCAACCAATAAAAAGAACAAAAAATAACAACTAGAGCAGTAAAGGCTCTAACCTCTTCAAATTGCTGGCTATGGGGTTCGAACCCATGCGCACTTATGTGCAGAAGATCTTAAGTCTTCCCCCTTAACCTCTCGGGCAAACCAGCTGATGGTGATGAGGTGGTTTGTTTATAGTATTAATACTAAACAAAAAAAGCATAAAGTCTCTCTGTGTGTTAAACTATTTAAATACTTGTCATTTACTTAAATATCATCATCTTACAAGCTAATCTTCAAAAATTGTTTTAATCTAACCTTTTGATTAAGATGGGAATATTCTCAAATATATTAAGTCGCTTAACATGAACGGTTTTAAAAATACTTAACTTCACTAATCGACCCGTAAATCTTTTCATAATATATTAAGATAAAGATATAAGATATGGTGTGTATAGATAGATAGAATATAGATGGTTTCTATAATGCCTTAAGATCAATTACTTTTTTGTCATTAAAATAAACACGAGGCTTTATTTCCGAGCCATTTAATTAAAGAAGAAAGTAGTAATTTCCAACTGAAATCACCAAACTTTCCTATCTTCCTGAGTTCTAATGATGATGGTAATAGAATATAAGAGAAAATAAATGGAAACAATTCAACAGTTGACTGGATAGGTTAAGAGAGTCAATGATTTTGTGTGCTGAATAGAGAGACCAATAGATATATAAAGGGAAAAAATTATCAAGAGATTGGTTAAATAGCGGTGCGATCCCTCACAAATCCCAGACAGTGTAATAAAATTATTATTATGAAGAAAAGAACGAGGAAAAAAAAAACCCAACGGAGCCTAACAAAAATTTTGAGCCTCCCAGCTTTTAATTTGGGTGTTGTTCATGAACAATATCAACTGATTCAGGAAAACACAAGTACACGCTACAAATAGCAGTTTGCTTCAAAACTGTGTTACAAGGACTTGCCAATTACATGCTTAGGATCTACTAATCTGCCAACACAGACAACGCATTTTGAAATGAATGTCTAACGGGTATAATTCCTATCTAAACCCCAGCATCAAATATGCAGCCAAAGTACTTGTTTTTAACAATGTGCCAAAAGCATTTTGGATACAGCTCAATGTATGTACAGAATAGGAAAAAAACAAAATGGTACAAAACTGAAAGATCTCACTAGTCCTCAGCACCGGATGCAAGCTTTTGCCTCTTCCATTCACGTGCTTTTTCCAAGATTTTGAGATTATGGGCATGAGCTTCTTCTGGAAATACGTAATCTATGTATTCCTCGTACCTGCAAGAAAACATTGTTAGTCACACTGATAGGAGGACAGGAGGAGAACGTAGACAACTGAATGGCCAAAATCAGTAGCATTGAAATGGTGGAATATCAGTTCATGGACATTATATAAGGGCCAAGCTAAGCGAGCATGTTAACAATCAATCTCAAGTATAGACGTATGTATGTGACACCCAGTTTAAAAGGGGACTTCTATCAGTAGTATTGCTCCCAACATTTAAGTGACTGCTGGAAATTTTCAAAAAACCAACTAAATCCACTTGAAACTCAATCAACAAAAGCATTTGGCCATTGCAGTTGAAGTTACTTTTGCAATGTGCTTTTTTAGGCCATAGAGCATCAAAATGATGGCTTTTGGGGTTTGTTGTTTAAATTCTTTTGGCATCAACAAACAAAAACTTCAAAAAGCACCTGAAAAAGAATCAACAGCCTAAAACAATTTTACAAAGACACCTTTAACCACAATGTAAGGCTCCTAACTTGTATCTGAACCACCACCTCCAATACATTCACAAACCATACATAAATCACGAATTAAAACACTGCTGCCTTTGGCATCATTGTGGTAATTAAAAAAGAAAGAACAATGACAGAAGATAAAAGCACAAGTTGATTTACATACCCAGCCAGGCCATCTTCAGAAGCAATCTGCTTTCTCTTTTTCAGTTTCTTAGGCAGTTTAGGCTCAACAAGGCTAACATCACCTAGCTGCCCAAAACTTTTCTCCATGTCCAACCATTCATCTAAGAGCATAGCTCTTTCTTCTTTCAGTTCAGGCGCGGACATTCTGAAGTAGTTTAATGCTTTCTCAAAAACCCCTAAAGAAAAATACAAAGGGTAAGAACTTAACTAATTAGATATATAAGACCTGATTAAAGAGGTCCGGATGCCTTACTTCTTGCATTTTGAACACACAGCTTCTGTTCTTCCATGGCAGATGCCTCGAATTTAGCACAGCTGATCCAAACTTTTAGATGCTTTGTGCGATCCAAAAGTCTCTTGTAAAGTTCCCGAGTTCTATCATATTCGCCCTCAGAGATTTCAAAATCAATGTATGCCTGCAGTCAGAGGAAAAACACACCATCATCAGTACTTATGATATCCTCCAACTCTTTAATCAATCAACGATAATACTTTCTCTAAACAAGAAAAGTAATCAAATCAGACAGCTCGGAGTTCTAGGTTGACAACAACAATGCTCCTACTTTACACAGTTTCCAAAAACAATGTTTTATAAACAAACTTTCACATTTCCTCCATTAAACTATATACTTAAAATAAGAGGAAACCTCACTGGCACACTGTAATGAGAAAAGATGGTGAATAACAGCATAACAAAGGCAACAATGGATTCAAAAGGGAATCACGTAGATTGATTGGTAAAAGGAATGGCATTGAACTTGAGATAAACCAGCCAAAAGCAACTCAAAGCAGTTAAAGCAGTGCTTAAATGAGGAGACAGAGAAGGATCAGTGGAGCCAGGAACTGTACCAAGTGTTAATTCTTATCATTGGTAAAGGGTATATTGTTTTGCACCTAAGCTAAGTTCCTGGGCTAATAACAAAACCCCTGCTCTCTACAAACAGCACAGCTTTTTATGTGGTGAACTAGCAATGACTTCAAAGAAGTTAAAGCAGTACGTAAATGTCTGAAAGAGAAAACAAAGCACAGATATGATTGAAAGAAAAATGTGCTTTGCTACAGTTAAGTTTAATGTGTGAGAAATAAAAGATGGGGAAAGCATATATCAAGTGTGGGAAGCTTAAGTTGTTTGACAAAAATGTCTTCAAAACATACAGAGAGGACTAGATTCAAACAAGCCATCAAATAAATATTAAAACTTACCATTACATGAACAAAGACACCTTAAAAATACAAATATCCATCTTGTGCTGTTTTTTTCATCACTAAGCATTCATCTATTGTTTCTAAATTTTGAACATGAAGGATCAAGGAAGCATAACCACTTCTGCACTGTAGATTTATGATTATTCGCTCTACAATACACTTTCAGAACACATAATGAAGAATTCGGGTTTGACAGTCAACAAAGGACATGAATTACAAATATGAACTCCTTAACTAAAATGGTGACAACAGATAAATTACCTTCCACAACAACTCTGGCATATCCAAGGCTGGCTGTGCTATAGCAAGCTCAAAAATAGATCGGGCCCGTTCAGTTTCACTCAAGGATCTCTCCAGCTCAGCATATTTGCTCCAAGCATAGCAATTCTCGGGCGACCACTCTAAATATTTCTCATAGAGTTTTCGGCAACGATCGATATTTCCAAGCTGCAGCTCAATCTCAATATATTTCTTAAATATCTGTTTGTCATCATGTAAAAGTGTCAGAACATATCAACATAGTGCAATAAAACTCATCAAGCTCTATTATCAGCCTAGGTTTTACCTTATCCTTGGGAGCTTTTCCAATAGCGTTACCTAAAACTTGTCGAGCTCCCTTCAGATTCAATTGTCGGATCTCAAATTGGGCTGCTAAAAGCCAAATTTTTGCAAATGAAAATATCTCATGTGGGATCAGATTCAAGCATTCCCTGAAAACATTTAAAGTGAATTAGAAAACTCATCAAAGTCAGTTAGATGTACGTAAAAATGCACCAATCCCTTTGTCTTATAGTTATGAACCTATGATTATAACTATTTTTTCTTGTATCTTTTCAATTATTGACAATACAATGCAAATTTTGTAATCATAAGACAGAGAATGATAAAAATAAGTGTGCAAAATGCATGTGGGAAAGTATGGAGTGACCACTTGTACGCCAAATTAGAGACAAGAAAATAATCCGCTTTACTTATGCTGCCGCATATAGTTGGCGTGTGCCATTAAGACAGTTGAGCTGTGTAAAGGTCTCATAGAGAGTTAGAAAATGCATGCAATATATGTTGCCCCCCAAAAAAAATAAAAAATTCAATGATATCATAATGATCCTATCAATAGACAAAGCACTTGAAAACTACATAGATTCCTATCAGACCTGTCCTGTGTTAGCAACTCATTTGACAGATAAGACAATAACATATCCACCTGTTCCTTGTTTAGTAAAGGGAAATCAAGAGCATTGTACCACCACCATCAACAGAAGGAACAAAAAAAAACAGAAACCAATATAATCAGAATAATCACATTAGCAAAAGCAAGCATACCTATATACCTCACGTGTTCGTTCTATATCTTCTGCATCGAGCTCTTCATAAAGGGCATAATTTATCCTAAACCATGCAAAATCAAGACATCATTAACAATTAACCAAATAAACCAGCCATCATAAAGAACAAAATACCACATTTCAATATAAATTCCAGCTCCAAAACTTACCACAGATAAATATATCTCTGCCAGTATCTCTTCTCTTGGGCAGGAGGGACATTAGCAATTGCACGTTCATACACCTCTCTAATCCTCTCCTTATTCCCCACACTCTCCTCCAACCTAATATAATCAAACCACGCATCATAATTCAAAGGATTCTTCCTCACTTCATCTTCATACTGAAACCTCCTCTTCCCCACAATCGCATCCTCAATCCCTTCTTTATCACCATACTGTTTCTCAAATGCGACAAACTTCCTATACAAATCCTCTGCCCTCCCTTTCGGTATATGATCCAATGCAAATTTATAAATGCACCTCGCCCTCTCCGTTTCTTTGCACCTCTCTTCAAACTCTGCAAACGCAACAAACAACATCTCTGCCTCCTCGTCATCAGCCAACTTCTCAACCGCCCTTTCATATACATTCCTTGACCTCGCAACCTCCCCATTCTTCATCTCAAACTTGGCATACCTAATCCACGCACTCACCTTGGGATGACACTGAACAAACCTCTCAAAAATCCCCCGTGCACGTTCCACCTCATTGTACCTCAATTCAAACTTTATATAGGAAAGCCAACCTTGCTGGTCCGGCATCCACCCCATCCATCTCTCGAAAATCTGCCTAGCTCCAGCAACATTCCCCAACATCTCCTCCATATGAATATACTTATACCAGAGCTGATCAATCCTGGGGAGAAGAGTGACCGCCCGGTCCCACACATTTCTGGCATGATTTATAAACTTGTTTTTCATCTCCACCTCCGCGTATTTTAGCCATAGAGTATGATTCCGGTAATCCACCTCGAGTGCACGCTCCCAAACTGAACGCGCGCGATTGAAATCCTTCTGCGACTCTTCCCACTGCGCGTACTTGATCCAAACACTGATGTTCCACCTCACTCGTCTAATTAAATCCTCGAATTCTTTCCTCTTGCGGAGACGGTAGTCGGCCAGTTCAGTCGAGTCTGTGATTTTCTGTTTGGGCGGTCGAATTTCAGCTTCTTGTCGTTCTCGTGCTTCGCGGAGGATTTGCTCCGCTGTGATCTGGATCGGGGCGGGGGTTTTGTTCTTCACTCGGGTCGGGCGGGGAAGCTTTACCTCAGTGTCTTTTCGGGTTAGGTAGCCGAGAGAAGGATCTCCGTCCCTATTGGAAGCCATGATTGGATAATTAGGGTTTGAAAAGAGAAGAATTTGGGGGTTAGGGTTAGGGTTTCTCTGTTTTGTGGTGTGTGTGAGCGAGCGACAGAGCAAGGAGGAGGAGGAGATTTTAAAGACTGGAAACGACGTAGTAACTGCAGTGCATTTTATGTGAAATCGAGAAGTAGAAGTTGGAAAACTTTCGAGTAAATTATTCTTTGATCCCTAGATTTTTAATGCTATGGAAGCTTGGTACATTTTGCTTAGAAGCTTACAATTTAGCTCTCGTTTAGGAATACTGCTCAAATAGAGATTTGCTAAAATTTAGATTTTTTTTATTAAAATATTTTTTTTTATTTTAATGTGCTATATTAAAAATAAATTTTAAAAATAAAATATATATTATTTTGATATATTTTTGAATAAAAAATATTTTAAAAAACAATTATGATTGCTTTTAATTTTTATCTTATTGAAACATTTATTAATATTTGTCCATGTAACTTATATTAGGTTGCTTAGTATTATTATAGTGATTCGGATATAAGTGGTTGATTTTTTTAATTTTAAATTTTAAGGTATAGGAGCATGATTTTGACATGCTCATCAAACACGTAAATATAAATATCAATTAAATCTAATAATTTTTTATTATTCGTAATTTTTGAAAAGTACTTGTTTATTTTTGTATTTTAAAAATATTTTAAAAAAAACTTTAAAAAAATTTCTTTTTTCTTTGCTTCAAATTTTATTTTATTTTTTTTGTTTTCAAATTATTTTAATATACTGATGTCAAAAATATTTTTTTAAAAAAATATTATTTTAATATATTTTCAAGTGAAAAGCACTTTAAAAAATAATCATTATCTCAATAACAAACAAGCTTTAAATATTAAACCCAAATTTATCATACTAATTACATTAGTTCATGACCATTTTGTATTATTTGAGCTCAAATGTCATAAAATGCTATACAATTGATTGTCAATTAGTTATTATTAGAGAAAATAATCTAATGATTGTCTTGTAAGTTATTCAATTTTATATTTTACCTCTGTTGTTTTAAAAATCATAAAGAATATTCTTGATCAACAAATATTTTCAAATGAATTGAAATGACCAAAATGACCCTATATTATATATATTAAGAAAAAAACAAGTGACAACTTAAACATTGCTTTCTTTGATTTATGATCTATCTCTTTACAATCTAAACTGAACATAAATCCATCATAATTTGTTATTAGTGAGTTTAGTTATTGTTCAATATTATTATTTCATTAGAAAATAGGTTTTATGACTCGATTTAACCAAAACAGTTTGAATTTGCAATTGTTGAACCTTAAAGATCTAGAAGCTTAAAAACCTTAAAAATTCAAGGTTTTTTGTTCAAACTTCAATATTTAGCCTCTATGCCTGGAGACTAGTTCATGGTAAGGTCTGGAGTCTTTGACAACCAAGACTAAAACCCCTTATGGTGAATATCTTTTAAAGCCTCCTAGATCTTACTGGATTAAAAGGCCCACTAAGATTGTATAGGTTTTGTAGAATCACAAAAACCATGTGAGGAAGGTTATTGATGAAGATATTCTTTATAGAAGTGAAATGCAAAAATTTTATGTGGCATATTTTTGAAGGCTCTTATTTATTATAAAATTTCTTTTAATAATTGTTTTGGAGATTTCATCCCATGCTTGTAATACATTTGTCATGTTGCATAATATATTTTTATCAGTGACATTTTCCTTATTAGTTCTAGAATTACTAAGTAGAGATTGTGTCTTTATTAGCTTCTAACTCTTTTATTGTTGTCGGTTGTTGTCTTAGAGGATACTTGAGATTGTAGTAGTATTTACTTTTTAAATACGTTTTTGCTCGGACATCCATTAAAATAATATTTTTTAATTTTAAAAAAATTATTTTTGACATCAACATATCAAAATAATTAAAAAATTAAAAATAAAATAAAATTTTTTAAAAATATTGTTTGAAACGCAATTCCAAACAGCATCTTAATGGTTAGTACCTTGTTATTTCTTGAAAAAGAAGCGAGAGAGAAAGCTTTGAGTGCACTATATTTTGGCCATAAAAAAATAATCAATTTTGGCCTCGTCATTTTAAAGAAGGAAATTTGATATATTTTGAACTTTAACTATACTGAAGAAAAGTTAATCGAAACCCGAAAAGTTTTTTTATTTGATTTATTTTTTATTTTAGATTGATTTGAGAGTGTTTGGGTTGAAAATAGAATTATTGAGATTTTTATAATATTTGTAGTTTAAAACATGTCAAAAATTAAGTTTATTCACCTACCATTTTTTAATCGTCTTGCGAGTTTTTTTTTTCAATCAAGCACAATTAATAAAGTTTCAAGAAATAGCATATGTCATTAAAAATAAAAATAAAAATCAGTAAAAAATAAATAAATTAATCTATTCCTTTGATAAAGCTCAAATGGTTATCCTATCAGGAATAACCAGTCTTTAAATTACAAAATAAAAAAAATATAAGATACTACCAGAAGCATAGTATGATAATAGGTACTTTCCTGTGCTATATTATAGATCAAACTAATTTTTTTTAATGAAAAAAACTAGATGACAAAAAAAAAATCTAAAAACATAGATTTTAAAAAAGAAATTAACACAGAGGCGAATTGAATCGTTTTGGGTCAATCTTGATTAACTTTTTAGACTAAAGACTTGATTCTTGAGATAATGATAATTGTTTTTTTTAAAAAAACTTGTGATCTAGATTATATACTTCACTAAGTTTAATAATATTTTTTTTAATTTAGTTTTATGATAAAAAAAAACTTTAAGAACCAAAACACTTGAAAACATGCTTCTTGTATAGTGAAAAAAAAGAGGTTGAATTTTTTTATTTCAATTTAAAATTTGATTTTCAAAGTTTTAATTTTATAAATCAATAAAACTAATTTTATTTTGTTAAATCGAGCATCAATTTAACATCAAACGGATTTTTTGACATAGCAAAAACCTTATATTAACTTAGTTTTATTTATAATTATAATTATATATGTAAACCCTTGGACTAAAATTTTATGAATTTGTTGAAAACATTACAATGAATTAAAATAAGTATTAATTGGACAAAATGATTACAGACATTAAAATATATATGAAGTTTATCAAATAGTGGCAAATCTTGATGGAAAAAATAATAAAATAAAATAAATATATAAAAGATTAAGGGAGAAATTTTATTGAAAGACAATTGTGGAAAATAAATTTTTTTAGTGAATTTACAGTATAATTTGTACCAATAGCCGGGAAATTATTCAAAATACTCAGGAAAACTTTGTCTAATGGAAAAACTATAAATAAACATAAAACTTTTCAGCACCCCCTCTAAATTAAGGTCAATGGCCATTGGAGAAGAAATTAAGCTCTCGTCCTCTCATTTTCTTGCAATTCTACATAAATCTTCTCTAAAGTTAGGGTATTAAGGGTATTGTAAGGGTGATAAGTGAGGGATAAACACTTTAACATAAGATTTGAAAAGGTTTAAGAGAGAGAAAATTATACATTAATGAGAGAAATAACACAATTTTGACAAAAAAAAAAGATCAAAATGAGAGCTTTGCAAAGGAAGTGACAAAATTGGTTTCAAATTTGCTTAGTAAAGTACCTTACACCACTTAATTCTTCTTGATTGAGTTTTGGTGTGTGTGGGGGAGAGAAGTCCCTAAATTTATCACCCAAGATTTACGATGAATGCTAAGAAAAATATGTAATTAGTTTTAAATTGATAAAAATAAGTGTTGAGTAATTGATGTTCAGTGTGGCTCTTTAGGGCTAGCCATATAGAGATTTTCGAGAAATAACATAATTGATTTGATAATTGTTGGATTTTATGTTACTACATACACTGGCATGAATAATTATGTTTTAAAAAAAGAGTTTTGTGATGATATACATGTGTTGTATATATGAATATGGGCTTAGCAAGGATATAGATCTTAAATTAAATACTTTGTGATATTATATATAGCGAAATAAATTGAAAAGTTTTAAAATTAATAGATTATATAATTTTATCGTTGAATACATATTGTTATGATGCAATATATATTGGAAGGGGTATGTGTGAATGTTAGGGAATTAGATGTGGGTATGTATTATTATTTTGTTATAATATCATGTTTGAGTATGTATTAAAAAAACTGAAAATATTTTAGTATTGTTTCATATTCATCGAATAGTTGGTATATAAGTTAATGAAAACTTGATTTAAATGGTTTAAATATTTTATATGAAAGTAAAATTTAGTAAATGGAATATAACTTAAAGTTGGAAATAACAGGAAATTATGTACACAAATTGGAAAGATATTGACTTAAATGGTTGAATTAGTTGTTATGATCAAACTATAAATAATTAAGGGTTTAAGTGAGATTATATAAATTATATGATCTATCATGGTATGATTTAATTAAAATTCTGGTGATTCTTTATTAGTATGGAAAAAACTTGGGAATCAAAATAGTGTAAAGGAATTATATGAATATAAATGCATATATAACATAATGGATGAATAATGAAATGGAAAATAAAATATAATAGTGTTAAATAAATAGTTAGAGGACAATTGTTGAGATTTCAATATGTTAAAGTCAAGGATGATAATTATAATGATATAATAGCAATGATGAAATTGTGATAGTATGAATATTAATTTATGTGATGGAAATTAATGATGTACTAATATTGATATTAGTATATCATTAATTAATATTTTTATGTTGTTGTATTATGTTGATAAATGTGGTTGGAATGAGAATAATGAAGTTATATATGTGAAATGGAAAGATGTTAGGTTGAAATAGAAATATATGGAATTAAATTTTGGAAGAGTTATATGAATTAAGTATAAAAAAGATATGCATGTAGACTTAGTTAGTCGGAGATGACAACTAAGAGATTGTTGATTACATAGTCGGTCCTGATGTTGGGGACCATGGACTTAGTTAGCTAGGGATGACAACTAAAGGATTGTTGATTACATAGTTAACTTTTGTGACGAGAACGATGGACTTAGTTAGTCGAGGATAACAACTAAATGATTGTTGACTACATAATCAGCTCTTGTGATGTCAATTATAGACTTAGTTAGCTGAGGATAATAATAAAGGATTATTGATTATATAGTCGACTTTTGTGTGTCGGGACCATGGGTTTAGTTGGTTGGGAGTAGTAACTAAAGAATTGTTGATTTCTTAGTATTATAGTTGTTCATTTGATTGAAAAGTAATGTAAATATTTTATTTTAAGGTTAGTCATGCGAGGAGTGACTTACAAAATAAGTACTGGCATTGTTATGTGAAATTCTAAATTGTTATTTAAATAGAATAGTTTGCGATGGAAAGTAATGATAAATGTCATGATAGACATGTTTAAATCTTTATTCTAGGAAATATGTATATATGTCTTATGGGTAGCTAAAATCTCTTATAATATTATATTCGTGCATATCCATCACATACAACATGATATTATTGATTTAGTTGGTATTATTGAATAGTATTTTTAGATATATATTTTTATGTAAACTATATAATTTATAAAAAGGGGAAGACTCTCCTTCTCAGATTTAATAATTTCATTTTGTTATGTATTAAATTCTATAAATTTATTTTTAGCATTATGTATTTTAACTTCTTTTGTAACATATGTGCGTGTCCTATGTTTATATTACAAGTGAATGATGTATGGAAATGTGATGGAATGATTATGTAATAGGATGTGAAGTGAACTAATGAAAAAAATAATGAACTAAATGATAAGTTGGAGGCTAAATTATGGAGAATTATTGTTGATATGGCAAATTGTTAGAGGGGTTGATGTATGAAATGTTGGAAAATGTTCAAATTAAAGGGAAACCTACTAAAATCTTCATAAAAAAATATGTGTACACATATTCATTTCATGTTATTAGAGTGGATCCCAACTAACAATGTGATCGGCTAAAAATTAACTGATGGTTAATCAAGATATGCATGTAATGTGACTATGACTCTCAGCTATTTAGAAAGTGTCCGTGAGTGAACATGCTAATTTTTTTAAAATATTTTTTATTTAAAAATATATTAAAATAATATTTTTTATTTTTTAACATTTATTTTTAATATTAATATATCAAATTAAAGCAGTTCTTATATAATATCTACATCTTACCTTTTTTTATTTTATTTTATTTTTTTGAAAAACAAATTCCACAGCTAGTCAATAGGTTTAGGATAACCAATACGCCTTGCAAAAATCAAGCAATTAAGCATGGAAAACAGTATGGTATAAAAATTTTTAAAAATAAAAAATATTAATAAAAATTAAAAAAATATTTTTTTATAAAACAAATAATTTCAGCATCAATACCAAACATCTCCAAGTTGCACGCCTGTGCATCACGTTGGAGCTACGTGGTTTTGGTTTATTCGCATTTTAAGAATTCACAGTCATTGCCTAATTTGCCGATGCCACATGCAGTGCCTTCATGTTCATTGAATAATGAGCTCAGCAGTTAATCTGTCACCATTATAGGACATTTGCAATGCTTTTATATATATATATATATATATATATATATATATATATATATATATATATATAATTCAACTGTCATGGTTATCTAGTTTATATATAAAAATAAGTTTTTTTTTTAATTTCAAAAAACTCTAAAAATATATATTTTACATCGTATTTTAAAATTTGAATTTTAAAAATCAAAGATGGAAAGAGATATCGTTTGTTTTATGTTTCAAATGAAATAGCTGAAAATTTTAATGATATGGTACGTCAATATCTTGTTTTGAAGTCCTGACAGAGTATTAATGACTTGAAGGGCTACAAATATTTTAAAAAATAATTATAACCACTCACCGTAAAGAAAAAACTCATCAATTTAATGCTGATGCTGATGCTGATGCTGCTGCTGCGGGACCTTACCAGCATTGTAGACCACTATGCTCAAATTGACATGACCTCACACTCGCCCCACTCCCCTCGTTGCAACCATTGAGGTGTTTAGTGAATGAGTTTGCTTCTTCAAGTTCAAGTCCGATAACAAGTTGCCTCAAAGAAAAATCTCACTAGTGTTACGAGAATACGAATTGGATTAATTTTTTTTAAAATATAAAAAAGATATTTAAATTATAGATTTTTTTTTATAATTTTATTAAATTCAACCTATTCTATTAACTTTAAAATTTTTTGACCCGATACTTTAAATTACTTGGATTTCAAATTAAATCGTACATCTCGACAAGATCTGATTACCTAAACATGTCAAAAAACATTCGACACTAGTAAATAAATAATATGATTTAACTTAAAAAATCAAGATATTATATTAAAAAAAAAATATTAAGACAACAACATATTAGATCGACTTGAGTTTTATGGCTTAACCTGCTTTACCTGAGTCGTGGGTCTGCAACCCTGTTATAGACTTTATTGAGTTCAATAAATTTTTAAAGTATTTTTTATTTAATTATACGATAACAAAAATAAATGTTTATAAAATTAAATATTAGTTCAATATCAGAATATTTTTTTAGATCATGATTACCCCATAGAAAATAACATGAAACAAATATTGAATTATAACTCTCAATTAACTCAAGTTAACCCACCAAACTTGAGATATTTATCATGAACTCTTAATAAAATTTAAATTAAAATAAAAAATAATATTTAATTTTCAATCATATCAAGTTAACTTGTGAAACCTTTTATCCAGGTAATAAGCTTAATAACTTTATATTTTCAGAATTTTTTTATTTAACGGAATAAAAAAACAAATGTGTATAAAATAAAATATTAATTAAATAGTAAATGTTTTTTTAGATAAGTTTTAAAAATAGCAATGATTTGAATCCTGAACCATGAACACTCTATGGGCTAGACAGTGATCAAAAGCAAAAAGCTAGCGAAGGTCCATGAATGGCGTCCTAGTAAAAATACAGCAATGTATGATGCTAATTTCAAAGAGCTAGAATTATTAATTAAATAATTCCCTGAAGAAAAATAACTGGCCACCCTTTCTCCAGACCATTTGAACCTTCCTTTCATAGATCTACATGCAGAAAAAATAAAATAAATAAAAACATACTTAAAACATAATTATTAAATTAACATCTAATAAAACACATCCAAAAAAATATCTTAAAAAAATAATAAAAAAAATATATCGTCTTAATTTTTATAAACTGGTACAATATATCCAAAATTTGAAGCTGCGAAATTAGAGGCAGAGAGAGATATCTCATCTCCATTACAGGCAAAGCAAGGGTCTCTTCTATTACTCCTATCACTAATTACGTCCTTCTAGGGTTTTTTTCAAGGTCTAAAAATTTCCAGGTTTGCCCTTTAAGTTCATTACCTGAAAGAATGTTAATGCCCTATTTCAGTAAGTTTTTTTTTTTTTTTAATGTATTGGGTTATCCCTTGGTTGCTAAGAAAATCAAGAGATATCAAAGATAACATTTTGTTGTGGGTTTTTTTTGTGTTGTGGAGAAGCAGTTATTTGGTTAAATGTGTTCGTTTTTTGCTTTCTCTGATTCTTAGTTTCCGAACAAGTTTTTCTTGGATTTACAAATGTTAAAGTGGAGAACTTTTAACATTTTGTTGTGGGTTTTTTTTTGTGTTGTGGAGAAGCAGTTATTGGTTAAATTTGTTCGTTTGTTGCTTTCTCTGATTATTAGTTTCCAAGCAAGTTTTGCTAGGATTTTCATTTTGTTAAAGTGGAGAACTTTAAGGATTCTGGGTTGTGTTAGAATTTGGAAATTTTGATTATTTGAAAAAAGTTTTTTGATTTTTCAGTTTTGGTGAGGAAGTGAAGTTTATAGCTAAGTTTTGTGGAGAAGGGATTGTTTGGTTAAGTTTGTCCCATTTCTTGCATTTACGGATTCTTAGCTTTGAAATAGAGATTTGCTAGGCTTTCATCTGTTTAACTTGCGAACCTTTTGGATTCTGGATTGGTGTTAGAATTTGGTAATTATTTTAGAAATTTGTTTCAATTCTGGCATTTAGAATTTCAGCTTCCAGATAGAGAGCTTTGCTAGGCTTTCATTTTGTTGAAGTCTTCAACTTTTTGAATTATGGGTTGGTGTTGATTCTTTTATGGAAGCATTTCTTGATTTTTTATTTTAGTGAGGAAGTGAAGATTATAGCTGAAGTTTTTGTGGGTTTGAAATTATTTAGTGATTTATGCTCAAAGCTGTGAAATTAAGTGTAGTAAATGAATGCCATTGCTTTTTATCTTGTTTTTAGCTTAAGTAAGATCGATGATAGGCATGTGGTTACTGAATGTTTGACTGAAAACAAGTCCTGTTTACATTGCTAGATGGATGCATGATAGACTAGTCTGTTTTTGGATGATATGGACGAAGGATTGGGTGATGAAGTGGCTTCAATGGACGTGGTGGAGCAGGCCCACCTCCGAGGTAAAGAGAGTGAGCATTCCGTGAAACCACCTGAAAGCTCCAACTTGTTGGAATCTCGTGAAATGGATATAGCTGGTGTGGATGATTGTCGTGAGAGCTCCTTTCATGTACTTGCTGATATGTTGGAGGGTAAGAATGAAAATAGGAGTGCAAGCCCTATGGATGCATCTGAGCAGCCATGCTCTAGCCCTCGCTCTATAGATGATGCTGGGAACATGAATGAAGAATTAATGGTGAGAAATTTTGATGGTTCAAATTTAGCCATTGTTGGTACACCAAATAATAGGGAAAGGATGCAAACTAGGCAGAATCAGTGGCCGCATCTTTATCAAATTGGAGGGGGATCCATGACTGGGATTTCTCGTAGTAATATCTTGTATAAGGACAGTGGTCAAGCAATGCTAGATGTGCGGCACTCATCTTCATCTGACATTTTGGCTCAAAAAACCTCGAGCAATGAAAGAAATGAAGTCTCAGAACAATTGACACATCCTGACTTTAATGGGTTGTCAGGCAATATGAGCTCGCATGCTAGTATCCGGACAAAGATTCTATCGAAATCAGGATTCTCAGAATTTTTTGTCAAAAACACCTTGAAAGGTAAGGGGATTGTTTATAGAGGGCCTCCACATGATAGCTTCAAACTTCAACCAAGATACCAGAACAATGAAAGGGCTGTTGGTGGACCTTTGGCAGCTTCTGATACCCCTTTGAACTTGAGTGCTAAAACTGTAATGATGGCCTCTTCACATGGGATTGCTGGGCCGAGGCCTGCTGGTTCTGATCATGATGGAGTGAGTTTGAGGGAATGGCTGAATGCTGGACGGCACAAAGTGAATAAAGTTGAGAGCTTGCATGTATTTAGACGGATTGTTGATCTAGTGGATTATTCTCATTCGCAAGGAGTTGCATTGCCTGACTTGCGGCCATCTAGCTTTAAGTTGTTGCAATCTAATCAGGTTAAATACCTTGGTTCAGCTGCTCAGAGAGATTTGGTTGAAAGTGCCAAGGGTCGAAATGCACCCTACTCCGACAATCATGTGGTCAGGAGAAGGCCGTTGGAACAAGGAATGTTTTCTTCTGTTGCTGCATCTGTGAAGAAGCAGAAGTTCAGTGAGAGGATGAACTATACCAGTCGCTGGCCTCAGTTCTCTGCAAAATATGGCTTGAAACTTGAATCTACAAGTGATGGGGACATCGATGCTACTGTTTCACAAAATTCTCTAAATGAAGCTACTGAACATAACTGTAATTCAGAATATGGAATTCAGGCCAAGTCCAGCAGCCATCAGCCATCTAAATTAGGTCAGCGCCAGTTGACATCTATTAGTGACCAGTTGGAAGAGAAATGGTATACAAGTCCCGAGGAGCTCAGTGAGGGGATCTGCAGGACTGCATCAAATATTTATGGTCTTGGTATTCTTCTATTTGAGGTGCGAAAATGTTATTTCTCATCTTGTTTATTGAGCACTCTCGCTGTGCATCTATGAAATTGTTTGTGCTTAATTATTTGATAAATGCTATTAATGAAACATCTTTTTCATTTGTCTGATGATTCTGATTGTTACTTTGGTTTCCCATGGTGCATAATTTATCTCCATGTATAAATGTTTTCAAAAACAGTTTATTTCTTATAAATGCATGTTTTCATGAGTCTTGAAAGCTGGCACATCCTTTTGTGTGATAAAAAAATCATTTGTTTGTTGCTCTATCCCTTTTCCCAAATGCTACCTGTCCATAACAAATATAATTATTGGGGCTTTTGTAAGCATTGGTGATTCACAATCTGAGAAGATTTTTCTGCCATATGTAGTAGAAATTACAACCATGAAATTGCTGTCATTATCCAAGTGTAGTAGCAGTAGCATTCTTTTGTTGGCTATACAAGCTTATCCTATGCGTCCTGCTTATTTTTGTTTGTCATTCTCTCTATGTTTGTTTATTTTGTTTAGATTTATAAGTTTGGATAGAAATTTTCTTTTTTATATGATTAATTAGGTTGTTTCTTTCAGTTGCTTGGTCGTTTTGACTCTGACAGAGCACATGCAACAGCAATGTCAGACCTTTGTCACAGGATTCTTCCTCCACAACTTTTATCAGAAAATCCAAAGGAAGCTGGATTCTGCCTTTGGCTACTTCATCCTGAACCCTCATCACGCCCAACAACAAGGTAATCCTAGCTTGTTTTAAATTTGTAAAATCTTGAATTTTATTGGATATGAAGACCTTAAAAGCTTGACATTCCATTAATCAATAGTCTTGGCATTTAAACTATTAGAGGACTAAAAATAAATTGAGTTACAAGAGTTGTTAATTTGTGGCAAGATTTAAATCTGATTGCGAGACTTTACCTTGAACTCAATGTGATCCAAGCACTTTGGAAGTGTCAGTACCAAACTTCCCTTCTGTTTTGTTTTTTTCATTTAACTTTAATTCATGTTCATTTCTTCATTAATAAAATATTTACATCCATGGAAAGCTAGCCTCTTGCCCCTAAAAGAGGCTTTACACCATGTTTTGTGCTTCTACGAGTGAGCAGAGGACTAGATCATCGAAGCTCCTATCTCACACCCTCTCACCAACATTAAATCTCCCTAAGCTTTGTCTGAACTCTCTCTCACTCTCGATCCATATTATGCATATGTAGTCTACCCTTGCATGTAGTTGGTGGTGTTAAAGCCATGAAATTTGAGTTCACATCTGACGAATTAAATGGGTTTTATGGACCTTAGTGAACTGTGGGGATTTTTGTTCAATCTGGTAAATGAGGAAGAAATGAAAGGAAAGCTGGATGGTTGTGACTTGTGTCTGGATGTTGGCACATTGAACCACTTATAATAGGTTGATATTAAAATTGCTCCCTTTTAAAGAATGAGGACCTTAACAAGATTTTGGACAAAATATGGGACGAAATTGCACCTGCATCAGTTTGTGGGATACGTGGGGACATAAATGTAATAGATTTTTGCATTGGACTGATCATCGATTTTCTCATAAGAAATGAATTTCAAGTATTTTATGCTTCTTCTTTTTCTTTCCCAAACTAGTGCATTAGTTGATTGTAAAACATTCTGGCTTTGTTACCAGGATGGGTGCCTGCTAACTCATGCAATAGTTCTGGTGCAAGTTGTTAAATTCTAAACTTATGCCCTCGTGTGAGATTCTATTTTGCTTGTATCTGGCAGGGAAATCCTACAATCTGAATTGATTAATGGATTGCAAGAGGTGTCTGCAGAAGAATTGTCATCCTCTGTTGACCAAGATGATGCCGAATCAGAACTTTTGTTGCATTTCCTTGTTTCATTGAAGGAGCAGAAGCAGAAGCACGCCTTTAAGTTAGTGGAAGATGTTAGATGCTTGGATACTGATATTGAAGAGGTTGGTAGGAGAAGCTGCTCAAAGAAACACTTGCACCATTCTTGCTTAGAGAATGACTTTATAAATGAAAGGCAACCTACCTCTGAGCATAAAGAACCTTCCAGGTTGGAGGCACTTTCTCAAGTATCTCCTGATTTTCAGACAAACAATATGAGGTTGATGAGCAATATCAGCCAGCTTGAAAGTGCTTATTTCTCCATGAGATCCAAAGTCCAGCTTGCTGAGACTGATGCTGCCACTCGCCAAGATAAGGACTTACTGAGAAATCGTAAGAACTGGGATTTAGCACAGGAGGATGAAGAAACACAGAATACCACTGATTGCCTTGGATCCTTTTTTGATGGTTTGTGCAAGTATGCTCGTTATAGTAAGTTTGAAGCACGTGGGCTACTAAGAACCGGGGACTTCAATAATTCTGCAAATGTTATTTGTTCTTTGAGTTTTGACCGTGATGCAGACTATTTTGCTGCTGCTGGAGTATCAAAGAAAATAAAGATATTTGAGTTTGATTCACTCTTTAATGACTCTGTTGATATTCATTATCCAGTCATTGAAATGTCAAATGAGTCAAAGCTCAGCTGCATTTGCTGGAACAGCTACATCAAGAGCTATCTGGCTTCAACTGGCTATGATGGTGTTGTTAAGGTGTGTATATCTTGCATGCTAGATTCTTTACTGTTGAAGAAATACCTTTCTGTGGCTATCTGGCTTCAACTGGCTATGATGGTGTTGTTAAGGTGTGTATATCTTGCATGCTAGATTCTTTACTGTTGAAGAAATACCTTTCTGTGAGTATCAGTGGGTTGACCTGATGCGGGACAACCTTGTCATATCTGTGGCTTGGATATGGAGTTTTCTGCATCAGCTTCTGAATTTCTTGGGGTTATAAGGGATTCCAGTGTCATATTCTTTAGTTTTCTTACTGCAGCTTTCATCTTGTCCCCTGCAATCATCTTTGATCTTTCTTTTATAAAAAAAAATAAGCCCTAAATATCCTCACTTCTGAAATTTTCAAATGTCAGCTTAAAAAAGAACATCATATTGTTGCTAATCTATAAGTTTACATTGTATTTGTTGAGGTTTCTCAACTTCTTGAATCACATTGGTTATCCTTCTCTTACACTGTAATTATTATCTTCATGTGTGCTCAAATTTGTCCGTTTATTTTTATTTTCCACTGTACATTTTAGATCTTGTGGTTGTATTCTTAAATTCCCCACGTTGCTCTTTACCTGATTTGCTTTGATGAATTCCAGCTATGGGATGTGAATACTGGTCAAGTGGTTTTTCAATATAAGGAGCATGAAAAGAGAGCTTGGTCTGTGGACTTTTCTCAAGTATATCCAACAAAATTAGCCAGTGGAAGTGATGATTGTTCTGTGAAGCTGTGGAGCATTAATGAGGCATGTTCTCCCCATCTCTTTTGTACTTTGTAATAGTTTGGGATTCCTAAAACCAGAGTTGGAAGAATGTTCCACTATTTAATGAAGGCCATTTGAGTTAAAATGTGATGGTGCTGCTTGGTGTTTCTTTAACTTTATATGTTTATTCTTCTTTCTTGCAGCACTAGCTATTGCTCAAAGAATTGAAATTCTTTGTGCAATTTGCTTAATAAAAGCTTATGCAGTTCAAACCTTTTTGCAGAAAAATAGTACAAGCACAATCAGGAACATTGCAAATGTCTGCTGCGTGCAGTTCTCTTCTCACTCTACTCATTTGCTGGCCTTTGGGTCTGCAGATTACAGAACCTATTGCTATGATCTTCGGAATGTTAGAGCCCCCTGGTGTGTATTGGCTGGCCATGACAAAGCTGTGAGCTATGTTAAATTCTTGGACTCTGAAACTCTGGTTACTGCATCAACTGACAATACGTTAAAGATTTGGGATCTCAATAAAACCAGCTCCAGTGGTTTATCCCCTAGTGCTTGCAGCTTAACCCTTGGTGGACACACTAACGAGAAGGTCAGTGCTTGTGTTTAAGGAGCTAGCCAGTTTATTCTTGTGCTGCTTTTATTTTATTTTATTTTAATCATTTCCTCTTACGGGTATCTCTTGCTCCTGCAGAACTTTGTGGGTCTATCTGTTGCCAATGGTTACATAGCATGTGGATCAGAAACAAATGAGGTATGGCTTCAGTTTTTTTTGGCAGAATTATTTGCTTGATAATAAGTGAGGATGAGAATTCATCACTGAAAGGGGGTAAAAAATGAAAGAGAAGAACAAGGGTTCCCAGCTTTCATACGCGACCTCTACCATTTTTGCCAAAGTACATCTACTCTTTAACTTACTGAAGTGATGTTGTCTCCTTTCAGGTTTATGC
Organism: Populus nigra; assembly: GCF_951802175.1. Lineage (NCBI taxonomy): Eukaryota > Viridiplantae > Streptophyta > Magnoliopsida > Malpighiales > Salicaceae > Populus > Populus nigra. Next base: position 42,489,751 of record NC_084852.1, on the reverse strand, counting down.
TTACCATAGATCTCTACCTATGCCAATCACTTCTCACAAGTTTGGTTCAATTGATCCTATTTCTGGTAAGGAAACAGACTGTGACAATGGGCAGTTTGTTTCAAGTGTCTGCTGGAGAGGGAAATCAGACATGGTTGTTGCTGCTAATTCAAGTGGGTGTATAAAAGCATTGCAAATGCTATGAAGCAAAATAGTCAATCTGAGATCAATTGGAAACCACATTCGTTTGGCTTCCTTATTGCACGGGGACCCAGAGCCCTTCTTTTTTCCGGACAGCATGTTCATAAACTGAAACTGCAAATTTGCTTGGCAATATCTTCGATGAATGTCATCTGCTCAGCTTGCTCAGTGATACAGGGTTTCAGTTGGCTGAACTACTGACTGCACTTAGGGAAGCAAATTCCGGTTCCAGATCTCCAGATAAGAAAGATCAGATACCAGATCTGAGATATTTGCCGGTGAAAGCACCAGAATATCATATGATTCATATTGTTTAAGAGGATACACTGCTTGTAAATATAAAAAAAAAATGATTGAGATCAATGTGGTGTCAAGATGTGCTGGATTGAAATAAAACTCTCCAAGGAAGCATCGGGCATCGTGATGCAACAAGTTACGTTGGTCATAACAAGGGCTTCTGACCAATTCCGGCATTTGTGAATTGGCAGGCAGCCCTTCAAAGTTTTGGCTAGGACCTGCATATATGCGCACTTGAGTTTTCAAGTTCTATTTAATAGTGGAGCCTATTTGATGCCAAGTGGACATCTACACCAATTCCATCTAATTCCTTACTGAGTTGTATCTACGGATTGAATCTTGCAAATATAAAAGCTAGCTCATGTAAATTTTATAGAAAAAGGAGCGGTGTATATGATAATATCGTTTTGAAAAGATTATTTTAGTTGCCACAGTCTGCGTTTCTGGCCTTGCTGATAGCTTGATGAAGTAGTTCAATGGCACTGTTGATAAGAAAAACAGCTGATTTTCCCAGCAGGAAACAGAATGGTATCATACTGCTTTTTAGAGTTTGACACGAAACATAGCGGGATGGCCCATGAGGCCCGCCCATTTGAAAAATAACTGTTAATACTCCCAAACACCCATTGAAACAGCCGCACAACAGTCGGCCCACTCAAGATCCTGTGCTAAGAACTACGGCTAAAGCTTGGTTTAGAAGTTTCTTTAATTTGGAGACCAAATCGAACTTCTTATCCTGTAATATTTATGGACGTAATTATAATTATAAACTCAAATATTATTATCCAAAAACAAATACTAGTAGTAGGGAAAGAAGAGAAAGCAAGAGTAGCAGAGTGCGTGGAAATCGAGGAGGACGAGGATGCAGTGGTACTTCGTCGCCTTACTTCTCACATTTCTCACCAGCTCTCAGGTCTCTCTCTCTCTCTCTCTCTTCCAAATCCCTATCAAATCTAGAGATCAATCAAAGTTTCCAATTTGCTCTTAAGTTTTGAATCTATAGCTTTTGATTTCATGATTATGAAAATGTGGAAGTACCAGAAATGTGTTTGTGTGTGAGAGAGAGATTAAGCATTTTGGATTGTGTGATTCGAGGCGTAATTAAGAATTTATTATAAGAAAGGCGAGATAGATTAGGCGTTTGGGTTTTGAGGCGTGAATAAAAAGTAAAAGGAAAATGAGAGTTGAGATACGAAAATAATAGCAAAATCGGAGGTATTTAAAAAGCAATGCAGAAACTTGTGATCGATTGAATAAGATGCTTTGGGTGAATTGGTTTCGTATCCGAGGAAGTTTTGTAGCTTCGAAATACTGTCAGATCTCTGTATTCGAAGATTTTTTTTTTACGCTGAAACAGATAAATTAAATTAACCTATCCTCCTCCTTTATTTACTGGCAGGGCATTTTGACTACTCTATCTCAAAGTAATGGAAAGTATTTGTACGACTATGCCACTGTACCCTTTCTTGCTGAAGTTTTCAAGGTATTCTTAGCTCTTGAGTGGACAGACCATTTAACATAGCAATGGCGGTTTTTTCCATATGTAAATTGGCTTTCGTTTTAATGTTGTGTTTATTTGAACAACAGCTGGTGCTTTCTAGTTTACTTGTTTGGAGAGAGTGCCAGATATCACCATCTACAAGGATGACTACAGAATGGAAGAGTGTGCGCTTATACGTTGTTCCTTCCATCATTTATCTAATTCATAACAATGTTCAGTTTGCTACTTTGACTTATGTGGATACATCCACTTACCAGATAATGGGTAATTTGAAGATTGTTACCACTGGCATATTATTCAGGTGCCTATTTTATACTGTTCTTTTTTATCATTCGCTTCCTCGGTTGGATGCCTTTTGGAATGAATTTAGCCTTGTTTCAGCTAATTAATTATGATTTTCTTTGCCTTCTCTATGATTCATTCTTTAGGCTGTTCCTGAGGAGGAGACTGTCTAATCTGCAGTGGATGGCAATTATTCTATTAGCTGTTGGAACAACCACAAGCCAGGTAGGTGGTTATTTGAATTGTTAGCAATTTCTCCTCTTCATCTTCATGCTTTGTTTAGTTCTTTGGTTATTTAACTTATGCACTGCAAGTTTCTGTTCAGATTTTTATTTTACACCAAAATCGCTGTCTTTGTTATATTGCAGTTTTTTCACGATCCTAATTATCATCAACTTTCCCTTTTAATTCATTTTATCTATAACCAAAAAAAATAAAAAAATAATTAATGCTTTTCTTTCATTTATTTTAGGTTAAAGGTTGTGGAGAAGCATCCTGTGATTCTCTATTTGCAGCTCCAATTCAAGGCTATATGTTGGGGGCAGTATCTGCTTGTCTATCAGCGTTAGCAGGTGTCTACACAGAGTTTCTGATGAAGAAGAACAACGATAGCTTGTATTGGCAAAACGTTCAATTATATACGTAGGTATCTTTTCTCCAATCAATGACTTTTCCCTTTTGAAGATGCTTTTT